>NW_011887797.1:111525-121313 GCF_000806365.1 Fopius arisanus | reverse complement strand
GCCCCACTGTCCAATGTTTCCCTGGTTTCCAGCGATTGCCGTAGTTACCGACAAGGCATCGCTTGAGATCAAGGTTCGGGTCTTGACCGCGAAGTAGGAGGGCGTAAAATCGCCAATCAAGAAAAAATTCCCTCCATCCGGGCCTTAAAACAAAATTCCACTGATTATTCTCTTCGACGAAATCGATGAATTACGTTTGATGAAAACATTCACCACTTGTTTTCCCGCGAATTGGAGTATCGAGGAAGCTACGTTCGGAAGAAAAATATCCATGTTGAACCTTTGCCATAAGCGCTGCTGATTTCTCCTATTACCTCTGGTAGTACCTGGCTAAATGCAGTGTTGCACGATCAAAACTCGAGCGTTACCACAGTAGTCAGTCATAAGTTAATGTTTATCAACATTTTCCATACGTCTTCAAAATTTGAACCGAAAAGTACTCCATGAGGCATGAGAACAATGAATAGAGACAATTATTTATATCGTGAATGAATTACATGAATTTTTCGATTTTATTCTCCGACCCGGTTGCTCACTTGAGTAGGTAAACATCCTCAAATCCTTAAATAATAGGGACCATCAGACTGTTGTATAAAAAAAAATAGAAAAGGACATATATATCCATTAAAGTCATAGAGAGTCGGAAAGCGTGCTAATTGCAATATAAAAAAAACTTCAGTTATTTATTAGAAACTTTTTATACTATCTTCATCAACAGTTGTGTTGCTGATTTGTGATAATCATAAATAATTGCTCGTGTTAACATCTCCATGATATAATTTTAAATAAAGTTGAGTGTTTTGAAAATTTTGTTGAATACGTTTTAGGGATTATTGTGTGTACTCAACCTCAAAACTCATAATAAAAACTCACCAACAATTTCGCAAACACTAAATCTGTCACAAAAAATTGTCTCTCAAATTCAACGAAAGACTATTTTCCAACAAACCTGAATGAAATCGGAGATAAAATATCCATAATATTGAGAACCAATGAAACGTTAAGGAACCCGACAAATACACCGATTACGAGGAGATGTTCCCCTAAAAATTGTAGAGTTCTCAATCCCCAAGTTATCAAAAACACCACGAGGTACTTCACAATCAGACAAATTGTCATAAAAACTTTCACGAGAATAATGAAACCCTTCAATTCCCAGTTATTAAGCTAGCAAAAAAAATGAGCTCTCTGCTCTTGAAGGAAAGCACTGTAAGCGTACCACATATCTGACATGGGATTCCCATAGCAGTCCTCGTCATCCTCATCAGTCCGATCATCATGAAAATCAGTAGGATAATGAGCATCGCATCCACTGCTTCTGTAACGGCCATTTTGCTTATAACCTTTCATCAGAATCCTGTACGCCTGCGTTATCTCTTTGAACTTCTTCTCATGTCTTTTCTGCTCCTCATGGCTGGCGGTTGAATGACGATCAGGATGATGAACAAGTGCCTTCTGCTTGTAGGCCCTCTTGATATCCTGATAAGGTGCATTATAAGGGACACCAATGATGCTATGATGATCACTCCTGCTGCTAGCGAATTTCTGCTTAGCCTCATCGAGAAGTTTTTTGCAATCTTTTCCACTATCGAGTTTGCAGGCTCTGGTGAGATCCTTGACGGCCTCCTCCCAGTCCTTGAGATCCATATAGCACCGTCCCCTCCTCATCAAGGCCTTGACATACTTGGGATCAATCACCAGAGCATTTGAGCACTCGTCAATGGATTTCTGTAGATTTCCCAGTTTGTACTGAGCAAGAGCCATGTTGTAATAAAGTTTCTTCTTCATCTCCAAGTTTCCAATGTCCACAGCCATAGCTTCAGCATAAAACCCCAGAGCTTCGCTGTATTCCTTCCTCTTTATAGCATCATTACCAGCTTTTTTCCTGTCAGCCAATTTCCTTGCCTTCTTGTACAGGGAAACTAACTTCTTGTGATCTGGAACGAGTTGAAGAGTCTCTCTGATGTAATTTACGGCCCTATCTACCTCCGATTGATAAACACAGAAACCCACGACGTATTTAGCATCGATGTTTAATGGGTCTACCTGCAGCACGTTGTCAACAACTTCTTCAGCCTCTTTGTATCTCCTCAGATGTGCCAGGTACTCAGCTCTGCGAATCTTGAAGGAATTCGATCTGCTACAGATGGCGAGACACTTATTTATCTCGATTAGAGCTCTGTTGTACTGCTTGGTTGATGCAGCTTCTGCCTCTTGCTCCAGGTGCTTGTGGATTTCCTTCAGTTTCTTACGGTGGGTCGCCAGTATTTCATTTTTGGGATCGACTTCTGAAAGCCTCGAGAGGGCTGTTTCAGCAACCAAGAGCTTCCCCATGGATAAAGCACATTTTATGAAACGAACGTGGGCCTTGATGTGAGTGGGATCTATCTCGATTGTTTTCCTTGCATCATTTAAAGCATTCTCGTACTTTTCCATCATCATGTGACAGGCTGATCTATTGCTGTAATTGTTAGCATTCGTTGGGTAGAGATCTGTGGATGAACAGAATTTTTTATAAACTAAATGATTAGGAAAGACGAGTTAAATGTTTCAGAAAAATCCACGAATATTTACGAATGAGTTCAGTGTACTTTATAAGCGCCTGCTTGAACCTTCCCTCCTTATAAAGTGCATTGGCCTCTTCCTTCATGGCCTCACTGAAAAAATAAATATAACGATAGAAAATCTCCCTATTTTCGGCATTTTTTCCCTTTATCATATGCAATGACATCACCTTTGTATTTATTACATTTTGTATTCTAGGGATGCGATCTTTCGAAGAATAATATTTATTATCCCATCAATCACATGAATAAGTCATTTCACCAATATAACAAAAAGATAATTATTTGGAACTGACTCACCGTTTCTGGGAATCGTAACACCAGTCTATTTATCTATTCCACCATATTCAAAAAAGATAAGCAGGCGAAAATCAATCAAGTAATCGCAATAACACCAATTTTCAGGGAAGAAAATTATTCAAAAAGAATCGGGTAACATAAAAAATTCAGAAGATTGAAGATTGAAAGACAAAAAATAAAAATTACTCTTGTTTGGAACTCTTCTTATTATTATTCTCTCTATGGTCTCTCTGTTTGTCCTTGACATTCGGTGTGTTGTTGTTATCCTCTTTCATAAAGCAATCATTTCGATTTTCCTTGAAATCACTCTTCCAAGATTTTTTGAAATTCTTGGTCTTCCTCGATCCATTATTTGGCTGCTTGACTCCGTCTTTCTGATGAAAACAATCCTCTTCTCCATGAAAACGACAGACACGTGCAAAATGTCCGACCTGACCGCACTTGATACAGACCTTCCCAGAAGCTTTGCAATTATGCCCATTTTTCCAAGTTAAACCACAATCCTGACATGTCATCAACATGTTCTTAGCTTGGTGGTGATAATTTCCTGTTCAATTTACCTCAGGAGGGATTTGCTCTTGAAAAACTTGCTCCGAGTATGTCTCACTGCTTTCTTTACAGGAACGCTGTCCTTTGTTCATTTTTCTCTGGGTCTTCTTTTGTTTTTACCATTTTATTTTCACAGGGAAAACAATCACTCGTGTTTTTTCACATTACTTGGGAATTGACAGAAAATCCTCCCCGACGTTTACTTCTTGGCAGATCGCACCGAAGTGATTCGAATTTTTTTTCGCTGTGCAGTTGAGGAGGGGATGGATGATGGGTTAAAACGGTTGTCTTTAATCAATAGATGAAAAAGAGATAATGTTGTCATTTTTTTTTCTTCGGAACAACCTCTGAATTTTAAGGTTCGAGTAAGGTCCGAACCCTTTTTGTAAATTTATCAGAAAATTGAGTCAAATAAAATTTTTCCTTTTATTTTTTTACGAATTTTATTGGGTAACAGCCACAAATGTTATGCGCTCATTATTTAACAAAAATTTCATAAATTATCACATTAGTTTGATCTGGAGAACTGTGACGTAGAGTTTAAATGGTATTTAGTAGGTCATAATCCATTATTTGTATTATATTTCTAGCATCAGCTTTGTTAAGCCTCGACTATCCCCATCAGTTTGCGTGTCGAGTGAAAAATTCAGAGAACAATCTGAGATACAGATCCGTAAGACCTCTCTCTTTTGTATCTACTGGATTAAAGATGATAAAGTACTTTTCATTTCGAAGCTCTCGATTCTAGATAGAACGTGCTGATAATATGGCAGATATAATTCGTCGTAAAGAAAACATCTCACAGAAAAGTGAATTTTTCGATAAAAAAAATTGTGTCTAAATTGAATGAGAGATGAACAACTATTTATCGATCAACTTCTCCGAACACGACGTCCAAAGTCCCAATCATGGCGACAATATCAGCGAGGAAGTGTCGAGGGCCGATTTCCTGGAGTGCTGAGAGATGAGTGAAACCTGGAGCCCTGATTTTGCAGCGATAAGGTCTGCTGCTACCATCGCTCACCAGATAAACCCCAAAATGACCCTTAGGGGCCTCGATAGCTGTGTAAGTAGCACCAGGTGGTACCTGAAATCCCTGACTGAATAGCTTGAAGTGATGGATCAGTGCCTCCATGCTTGTCTTAATCTTCTGACGTCTGGGTGGCACTATTTTGTGATCATCCACTTTAATTTCACCAGCTGGCATTTGATTTAGGCACTGGTCGATTATGCGGAGGGACTGGCGCATCTCTGCGATTCGACAGAGGTACCTGAATAATAAAATTCGTACAGACTGTGATTCTTGTGAATTCAGGTGAGATATTTTTAGATATTATTAACTTTTTTACGACCTGTCGTAACAATCCCCGGCAATCCCAATTGGCACATCGAAATCAACGAGATCATAGGCATCATAGGGTGCAGTCTTTCTGATGTCCCACTTGTGTCCGGATCCACGAAGCATTACACCACTAAATCCCCAGTCCAGTGCCTGTTGGGCTGTTACTATCCCCACATCCATTGTTCTGCTTCTCCAGATGGTGTTTCTTGTCAAAAGATCCTCAATGTTGTCGATCTGGCCTGCATATTGGCACGCCCACTGGTGAATATCGTCCAGAAGACCCAGGGGAAGATCCTGGGCCACTCCGCCTGGACGAACGTATGCTGCGTGCATTCTCGCTCCACTCACTCGCTCATAAAATTCCATAAGCTTTTCACGTTCCTCGAACAGCCAGAAAAATGGAGTCAGGGCACCAATATCCAAGGAATGACATCCGATTGCTACTATGTGGTTGAGAATTCGGGTGATCTCGCCAAATAATGCTGAAGATTATTTGTATTTGCTTGTGATTAATCGGTAGCTGGAGAAAAAAAAATCCACAATAAAAGTCTCCCGGGAATGATATTTCCCCCACCAATGAATTATCCAATGAGTTTTAAACTAATCACCGCGTGGATAATTGCTATGTTATATGTGAAGAAAAATAATTATTTCAATTTTAAAAAATGATGAGGCACTAGGAGAAAATTCTTCTCGACGACTTTTCATGGAGGAAATTTCTTTCTAGGAAAATTTTGATGGAATAAATCAGCCTGGAAATCAGATTGATGAATTCTTTCTTTTATAAAACGAAAATTACTTCTGATATATTTAGCACGAACTGGCACTTCGATATTTAATAATTTCTCAACAGCTAGGCAGAAACATTGCTCGTTGCACATTATGGAGACGTAATCGAGTCGATCAAAATAGGGAAGTGCTTGCAAGTACGTTTTGTACTCAATGAGTTTTTCGGTGCCCCGATGGAGAAGGCCAACGTGTGGATCACATTTCTTAACGAACTCTCCCTCGAGCTCCAGCACCAGTCTAAGAACTCCGTGGGCAGCTGGATGCTGAGGTCCAAAATTAATTCTTGTGTTCTGCACATTTTTTTCGATCTTCCTGGGTTTTTGCATGGGTGGCATGTATTTCCACTTGACCCCATCGTTGGGCACCATTACAGGACCAATGAACTGGTTGATGTAATTCTCGTCTGGGAACCAGTGCCCTGCATTCCGCTGGCAACTGACAAATTGACAAACGTTGAAGCATCCACGAACCCTTGAGTTCTATTATTTTATTTTTTATTTGATGAATAAATTATGACTTACTTGTAAATTTTCACGGCACCCCTATTTCGCTGGAAAATTTTGGGATCTGTGATGAATGCCCCGCATTTCTTTGAAATCGTTCGGAGTAAATTTGCGCACATTATTTTATCTGATCGATTGATTTAAAACCAACATTTGAATAATTGGTTATGAGAATTCATTACACACTCTGAATTTGCATTTTATGTAAGTTATTGCATACAAATTCAGGCTGTGCTGAAGGGATTTATTGGAGACATCTAGAGAGAAATAATCAAGCCAAGACATTTTGCGTAGAAAAAAATGTTACTTTATTGTAATTTGTTTCATTTTTTTGTAGAGCAATAATGTTATATATAATGATGATCAATACGAATTTATAGGAAAGTGGGAGATTGAGGCCCGCTGCCCTCTGCCTTAGATATCCCCGAAAATTTTCACGAATTCATAATTTTTTTAACATCTACGAGAGACTGTGATCTACGGAGGGATTTTATCATCAGTTTCAAACTCAATTTTGGAGTCTTCTGGAACTCCTTGATGAATATCCACCACATTTTCTTCTCCGGAAGAGAAAGCACTCGATTTCCTGGAAGTTCAATTCTGAGTTGTAAATAAAATTAAAATAAATTTGAAGCAAAAAAATGCTGGAGAACTACCTTTGCCACACCGTCGATTGACAAGTTTTTTAATTTTATTTATAAAATTATTTATGGCCCGATAGATCATTTTATTGTTGATGCGTTCAGCATCGAGCATGTGAACTATCAGTAGACGACATTTGCCAGCTGCACGCCTGATAGCATCCGATAATGTATGTTCTATACGTTTATGGGAGTTGACGTGAACGCTTAGGACAATGGGATTCAGTTTCAAGTGCTTTAAATGCTTCAATCTGTTTGTGAAGGATCTGAAATTCGTGAATTATTCTATTAGTTATTCACAAGTTTACACAATTAATGAACCAGTGTATCAACAGCCTACCTCTCTTCTTTATGCTGTTTAACAACATCTGTACTGATAGTATCCTTTGATATCGGACGAGAATAATCAGGAGCAACTTCCAAGGTCGTGACATCAAATTCGTATCCCAGGAACTTGAATTTTCTCTCACACGTGGGTGCCAGATTTGTGTGAGTCTTTGTAGGATTGAAGTAGCAGTTGTACTCTGGAATTCCTGTTCTGATTAGCTTTAGGAATCTAATAAATAATACCTGAACGTTAACATCAAAATATTACACGAACATTAATATCATTGCAGAATATTTATATTATCATTGATACTTTCTAGTCTGATAATTTAATAACTTACTTCTTTGCAGATTCTTTATCATTCGTTACGTACAGAAAATCATCGACGTATCTGATCAAATTTCCATTTTTCTTAAAGTCTTGAAATATTTCACTTTCCATGGAACCGTAATAAATATTCGCCAGTATAGGAGATGTAATTATACCCTGACCTACTCCACGCTTTAATCTGTAAGCGTTGCTACCAGTAATCACCTAGAATGTAATTAATTATAAGATGAACAAATCCAATTATTCAGAATAACGTGAAAAAGAAAAATCGTTCTTCTAACCGTTTGATTCTTCACATAACTATCTAATAGTTCAATCATCTTGGGAAGTTTATAGTTCTTTGCATCGGTTGGATACCAGCAGCTGATTGTTCCAGAAGGAAGCAAAAGTGGTAGAGACTTGTCAAATATCTGATAATTATCTTTGATAGACCAGGGCAGCGTTGGATCTAACGTACGGAACAAGTGGACCCTCAGTGCATCAGGGGCTTTAGCCAGAAGTTTTTTCGAAATGTCCAGTAGTTTGTCTATACAAAAAAAGATTGAGATCATTGATGATAATCCTTGGGATTATCGAGAGATAAGAACCTTGGATAATCGAGCCAAATGCATCAATTATATCTGTCGTCACGAAGTACAATGGTTTCTGTCTTCCTCTCACAGACTGAACGATTGTTTTCCAGAATTCGTACAAGCAATGTTCATGAAAGTTGCCACAATTTGCCGTCCAGGATTGTCTGAGCAATTCTTTCAGGACAGTCAATTCCACTCGCTGCTGATGGGTTCCCCTGTGACAAATGATTTCCATGAATTATTCTAATAATTTCAAGGCAAATTTTACAATGCCTTACATTCCTATGTACACAGGTCTCAACCCATTAGTCTTAAGCTGAAATTTTAGAAATGCTGGGGCAATAGCATCACCCTCCTGGTAGAAAGCCTTCTCAAACACTCCAGTAGCTTCGAGCTCCCTGACAAAATTATCACGATATTGAATCCAGTCTTTGACAGGAATCAATTCTCGTTTACTAGATGGACCTGAATTAGCCTCGTAGAAATAAGTATCGATGATTGTCTGGATATAACCTAGGAAGAACCATTTTAGGAAACACCGCATGTTCAGGGCCTTCAGGGTCCAATTGTCTATACCATGCAGCCAAGCTACAGCATTTAAATTCAATTTCTCTACGATACTGCCAAAACGGAAGAACTCTTGTCTCGAATTAATCCAATTAAAGATCTCTGTTCTGATTGTCTTGAAATTATGAAGTGATCCGAATAACTCTTGGGGTATCACCACAGCTGCCACCATCGAGAAGAATTTTTTCAATTGTTTACTAGGCATTTCAATTTTGAACTTGTGCTTGGCGAGTTCATTGAAATTTTTTATGATGTGAAAATATTTGAATTTTGCATGCCGTGATGCGAATTTTTGCATGATCGGTTCCAGTACCTCTATACACGATCTGGCATATTCATAGTTTGACTGGAAAATCTTTTCCAACCATTTATCCTCCCCAGCTCGATTCAATAGGTGCCTTTCTGGAAATACTACGAATGGTACTTTTTCTGGTCCATTAATTTTCCTCCTGGAATTTACGTCGGGTTTCTCCTCCCATTCACGGGGGAGTCTTTCCACCAGGGGATGTTTGTATATTGACATGAAAACATCACGAGGATTAACGCCTGAGGAAAACATGTTTCAATTGAGGTATCATTTTAAAACCATAAAAATTTGTATCTAAACTGACAAATGGGATTTAATTACCCATGATATCATCCAGGTGCTCCTCATCTGTTGGATCTTCTCGGTTCGTTATCTCGCCAATTATTGGGTTTTTGTCTCTTTCATGGACTCGTCTTTTACAATACTCTTGACATTTCAGGTACATTTTATGGTTTTCTATTACATAGGCCCTTTGTGTCGTCTTCATTATCCCAAAAGAGTCTGCTGTAGCCATATCACTAAACAAAATCATAGAAAATTAACTCATTTTTCAAAATTGTAGTCGTTTTTCCTCTCTTAATAAATTATAGATGTTACTCACATTATGAGGTTTTCCTCAAGAAAACTCTGGAGCCTCTCACGATCTTCAGCTTCAAGTTTTTTAAAAAATGGATATTCTTTCAGAGCTGATAGCATTTTACCTGTATTTGATGTCTGAATATCTCAGAAAAAACTCATTTAGCTCTAGACTGTAATTGTCTGTCACAATCCACTAAAATTCACAAATAAAAGCGATGAAAAATCGAAGGCCCCCATCAAAGTTAGCCTATCCTGTTTGTCTCGCGTAACCAGAGATTATAGGCAGAGATTATAGGGGAGATTGCTAACGCCAATGGCGAAGCTTCAACCGCGAAATTTCCTAGCGGAACTTGCGGAACTAATTTTGCGGGTGTACCTGTGAATCAAACAGGTCGCGAGGGCAAGAGTGTCGGTAAT
>NW_011887797.1:48048-108350 GCF_000806365.1 Fopius arisanus | reverse complement strand
ACGCCCTCCGAAAATTACCGACACTCTTGCCCTCGCCACCTGTTTGATTCACAGGTACACCCGCAAAATTAGTTCCGCCAGTTCCGCTAGGAAATTTCGCGGTTGAAGCTTCGCCATTGGCGTTAGCAATCTCCCCTATAATCTCTGGTTGTATTCTTTGGTCTAACCTATTCATTCTCCGAAACATTGACGCCAAACACATCAAAATATTGGTTGGTTAACTCTACTCACAGAGTCAAATCCATATTCACTTGAAGAAATTATAGTTTGATATCTATCGTTAGTAATTAGGATATTGTACATAACTTGCTGTGAATAATTGTTACGAATAGAATAATGAAGAATTTCATGAAACCATTTATTGTCATTATAACTTTATATAGATGAAAATTCGTACTATAAAAAATGGACATGTGCGAGAATGAGTGGACAATCGAGTGTTCTGATGATGAGAAATACGAGGTTGAATCTAAGGTATAGTTTTGTGACATAGCCAAAGAGTGGAAATTTGTCATCAAGTTTTTATTGCTCAAATTTGTCATTTGTTTTTTTTTTATACAGGAAGAGTGGTCATTAGAACCAGGAGATGTGCTTTTAATGATTGACAGTCTAAACTGTAATAATTACTGTGTGGAGTTAGAATGGAAGTCGCCCGGAAGACGGGATCAATCACCAGAGCCTCTAAATAATCATCAACCATCACACCATTTACCACAATTCAGGTAATTTTGAAAATGAAAAACATATTATCCATTTGTAAAATTATCATTGGATCATAATTCTATATTGGAAATAGCAATAATTTTTCTTTATATTTATTTCTATAGTAATGATATATTCAAAAAAATTCTGAAAAAATTGTAGAAATTATGACATTGATAGACCAACTCGAGTGAAACGTTTCATCGTTTTGGCATATTGTAAAATTTTCCATCTTTTAATGATGACTTAACGGAACTCCCTCCTGTGATTGGTTTCTTTCCTTCCCTTGCACAGAAAAGACTGTGGAAATACTTTCGTAATGGGGAATCATCCTCAATAATTATTTTATGTCGAAATCATATGCTTTTAGCATATATCATCTTCGATAGATTGAAGAGGAAAATTTTGCAAAATTCTGAGATGAAGCCATAATTTTATCCAATAATTAGTGGACTAATAGCAGTTCTTTAGAAAATCAATAGAAATCAATATAAGGCATAATAATTATGCTATTTCGACTTATCACTAAAATACAGCGCGCCGAAGATTGCGTCCGTAGCGAAAGGGTCACTAACAGGAGTGGCTAATGATAGAACTGGACATTTTTCGCAGTTTCTATTGAGCAACATTTCATAATTTTGGCCAACAGTAGACAATTAATTTACAAACTCTTCATTCTTCTTTATTTTCGCTTCTCCGATTTTTTCAGCAAAATTGCATTGTCTTTTATTTGACAAGTCTTTTATTTTATTGAAATTCGAACGGATGAAAGTTATCTCATGAAAATATTGAAATGATGGAGAAATTTATTTTCTAATTTTTTAATTGCAAGTATTCATTTTTTGTATAATTTCATATTAACAATTGCACATAGAAAATTAAACTCTACCATCGAATTTTTAGAGATATAGTCCTAAGTTGACCATTGTAAGCTTTCTTTTTTCAAATTACAAATTGCAAATTTGGAACCAAAAATTTGTAGTAATAATTGCTAAAAAATATTCGCTAATTTTTATAATTGCAAATTTTAATTCTTTAATGTTTCAACCTTTAAAGCCCGGGTGGACCATCTATTGAACGTCATCTTTTGTTTAAATCGAAATCTTTTTAGCCTAAAATACATTAGAGTTTAGGATCAAATTTGTGTTGCGGGAAGTACTTGAATGGGCATTAAAAAATGATGAAAAACGAGGAGTTAGCTGTTAACGGTAGAAGACATACTTCACATTTATTTTTCTTTACATTTTATTTTGCCATCAATTTCATTAATGCTTGGCCTCGGAATGGAATACCTGTAATCTGTCAAAGTTTTAGATTTTTGGAATAAATGATCTCCTTTCAATCATTTAAAGATAAAAAGCAAAGTTCACCGTCCGAACATCCTACCTCAGTAGATAAACAAGGCCCGATCTGGACATGGGGATCTGCGGGGCGGGGTGAGGCTGCGGAGAGGGCAATGTCGAATTCTTCTTGGCCCTCGGTCGGTATTGACTGGTTCTGCTTTATTGGCGATGGTAATGGGCGACGTCGAACTTTTGGTTCGGTTAGGGGGGGGGGGGGAGATGTATCCATCATATGATATCTGATATCCAATATCTACCATGTGATGTCTACTATCAAATATCTCATTTCTGATGTCTAATATCTAATATTTCATAGCTGACAATCGTAGTTTCTAAAATTTTCAGACGTTCTATTGACGGTGAATTTTTTTTCTTTTATGCCACCTCAATAATCATAATTACAACAAATTAATTCATGATTTTGAAATTTCGTCTTCAAAATCATCAGGAGTAATAGAAACTAATAATGAAAAACATGATTTTTTTTTCGTATCAAATCTGAGGAATGATTTTGAACTCGATACTTCTCTTTCTCTCTCATTGAGATTGAAGCGCGAACTGGTCCACTGTTCACGTGGCCGCGTGTGTTTACCGGTGAGCACGTACGCGCCGTATAAACAAAACACTCGACCTCTTGGATGCGCAGTGAATCGTTTTCGAAGTGGAATGAATATTCCACTATAGTCTTCAAAAGATGGTACCATGCAACATAACGCAAGTTTAATAATTTGCAATGATCTTTTTTTCGGGTTTTACATTGAATGTTCCTGACATTGAACAAAACAAAAATTAATTGTGCACTTTTGGACGGAATGTATCCAATTTAAATGGAATATCAATTACTTCATTTAATTGGATAACAATTAATGATAAGAACACAGACACGAATCGATTTCATTTCTTAATAAAATTGCCTGAGACTCAGTGATTTTCGAATGCTTTCTGTGTGTTTGTGTGTTTACCGGTGAGCACGTACGCACCGTATAAACAAAACACTCAGCCGCTTGAATGTGTGGTTTCGAAGTGGTGTGAATGCCTATTCCATGGATCGAAAAAATGATAGGATACAACATAAGAAGTATAATAATTGGAAAAAGGGATTTTTTTTTCTATATTGAATGGAAATGAAAGGAGTGAAAAGGTTTGTAAAAATGAACATAAGAACATTTTTAGAATGTGTAAATATATTTTTACATTTTGTAAGCCAAAACAAAAGAACGTTTTTGAGATAATAATTTAATTAAAAATGTCTGATTTTTCAATCAAAAGTTCATTGAAATCCTTTTCACTATTTTCGAATTTTGGATGAGTACTCTGGAACCAATGTTTCAATCAGCGTACATTTACCAAAGCGCAGCAAACTAACTCTTGCGCTGTCTTAATGTGTCGATGAATGTCCGGATGAGTAGTTTCTTTGAAGAAGCAATTGTTGATGTTTGGACAATTGTAATCATCCAAATTTATAACACGGTACGAATCACCAAGCAGTTGTTCCACATAATGCTGTTTCTCAAGACCTTTCACATAAAATTTCCGACTATTCAGTAGAAAACTGTGGAAAACTTTGTCAATGTTACTGTAATCACAACCACCAACACTCCATTGTATTCCATGATGATTAGGAGTTAGCCACCTGTTGGTTACAATATCTTGCATCTCCAGATCACTCCAGGCACATGGTGGTTGAAAGAGGATGTCGATGGGGGGAGATTCTTCAATATCTGGCGACTGTTGCACTACCACTGCACTCAATTCTTTTATGATAAATTCTCCTCGTTTTTGGAATCCTTTGTAATGATTTTTCCTCTATGGGCTCAACGAGTACTCGAAACCCTAACCCAATTTTATCGATATCCGAAAACACGGCCAAAACCATTACCTTCGTTCTCGCAATTCCGACGACTCTGGAACGACAAAACCATAAAAACCTAAACGAAACTCCGGGGGTAATCAGCAGCTCATTCCACTCCTTAAAAATGTATTTAGGGCGCTAGCCGATTTTTAGCTACGCGGAATGGACGAATCGGAACCGTAACTCTAACCGTATTCAAAACTCAATTTTTCACTGATCATTCCCAGAATTTCCTATCAACAGAAGCTAAACCTAGAGTCGTGGAAGTACGAGGGTACGGGACTGCTCGGTTGCTCAGTGTGCGGGTCGTGGAGAGAGGGGCGGATTCGTGGACGAGAGCCTCAATTATCAAACTTCGAAATAATCTCAAGAACCTGAATTAAACTATTTTGGTATTTATAAGGACGGGGATTCGGGTAAGAAAATTAAAAAAACCAATTGAAGATATCTTTACTTGTTCCACTATTGACCAGACACAAAAAAAATGAATATTGTTCATTAGGAAACTTATAATTAATATAGATTGCCCAGTCTACATTTTACATACGACCGGCATTTGCCCAAAAGAGAAGGATTTAACTTTTTAATAAAATGTACAGGGAACAATAATAAATGGGAATTTTATAACGCAGTATGGAAGAGAGAACGGCTTTAAATTTTATTCAAATACTTATGTTATTTAGGTGGGGAAGATAGGAAACTGCAGGGGGTTCTAATCGGGTTCGAGCGAGAGAGAGAGAGACGACCTTATAATTCCCACCGATCAGTTGTTAAGGCACAAATTCTGTTAGGTAGCCTTATTTAATCGTTCGGTAACGACTTTATTCAATTTGGTAGCCCGTTTCTGACTAATTTATTAAATCAGGAGTATTTGTCGGGTAGGTAGCCGTTGAGGTAGCGTGATGACCATTTCGGTAGCGGAAATGGGCCGCAGGTCCAGGGAGTCATTAGGTACCTTAGTTCCCTCGTTAGGTAGCGTTATTCGGGGCTTTGGTAGAGGAATCGGGATCTCTAACCAAAATTCTGTTTTACCTACGGGGCCACCATCATGCCGGGGGTGTAATAAAATTTCAAGGTAGCGGAAAGGTCCTCCGATGCAGGGAGCCCTTAGGTAACGTGTTTTCCCGGTTAGGTAGCCTACTCAATATCGATTATCTAAACCAATAGGGTCCGCAGGGTAGATATCCGTACAGTTAGCAAATCGAAATATTGAAAATTACAGAAAGGGCCTCAGACCCTGGGGAATGTATAGGTCGCCTATTCCCCAGCTTAGGTAGCGTCATTTGGGGGTCTGGTATAAACTTTTCCGATCACGGGCTAAATCGACAACCGTGCTTGGGCAGATAGCCGTGACCCAAGATTTTCCCGTTTGATTATTGAGGGTTTACTTCGTGATTCCACTGTTGTACGGGTCTGAACGGCGAATTTATTAATTAATGCACGGATTATTTTCCTAACGAATTAATAAATTATATACCCGATGGCGTCTCCGAGACTGCCAATAAGTAATCGGATTAATTGGTTAATTAATTGCGTAACCATATAAAAGTAATCCTAATTCGCGAGAGGTAGCATGATAGCTTTTATGGATTCCAACCATGAAAATTAATTAACTAAGAGCGTCCCCATGCCCAACCGGAATCCACAAAATGGCGGACAATTACGTCTCGGGGAGCATTATTGCATCACCCAGAGAAATTGATCCAGCCTCGCGAAGGTAGCCGAAGTTTTTAATAAGAGGTAGCAATAAAATTTTTAATGCAACGGTAGCAATGATTTCAATGGAAGGTCAACGATAAATTTTTATTAAAAGGTAGCAATTAAGTGTCAGTCGAGGTAGCAACAATAAGCCCGGTAAAGGTAGCAAAATTTATCAGGTAGCGGGGTCTTTTCCTGAGCTCGTCGGGTGAGCCTAGAAAACCCAATGAAGTAGGTAGCAGGGATCGAAAAATTAGTAAAAATTAGTACGTAGAGTTCGCGTGGAGAATAGGCAGTCATAGGTAGCATGGGAGAGGGGTATTCCGAGCCGCGTGCCTCATCCCGTATATTTCGTCTTTTCGGGGCGAAATTAAATTCCAAAACCCTGCTTAAAATGATTAGATAGCTGTTGGGTAACACGAGGGAGCATCAGGTAGCATTAGGGAGCATAGGTAGCCGTTAAGAGAGGCCTTTTGGCTTTCTCAACCATGAGGTTCCCGTATGGCGTCATATCGCGAGGTAGCGACGCCATTTGCGACTTTTCGTGCCCGCGACATCTAATTAACCGAGAATCACACTTCCCGCACTCATTGGCACTTAATTAAACACACGGGTACTTACCAGGGTGCTCGTGAAGTCTCGGGAATGCAGTTTTTTAGAGGTGCAGGTAACGATGGGGCAGGAGTGTGGCGTCTTTATGATGCACTATCTGATTTTCACGCACGTGTGTCGAATAACGGCCCGGGGGGAACTAACGCCGGCCGGTTGCGTGGTTCCGTTCGAACCTGTTACTCGGGGTGGGGGCGAATCTCCTCGAGTGCACCCGTCTGGTGGCGGCGCGCGTGGCTAGATACCGAGTTAGCCTTGCTCTTGAATTTCCCTAGCTCGCGGCGCGTAGCAAATTCAAATTTGAAATGGGGTTTTTGTCTGTTTACGACTATATATTAATATTATTTTAATTTTCTATTACTCAGGGGGTTCCATTTACTATGCTAACCGGCTTTTAGCCGCAATAAGTTTTTCAAGGGGTTTCGAGCGAGATTTTGGGGGAGTGGATTTTTGCCCCGTCTATGCCCATCATCAGGTAGCTCATCGGGTAGGGACCCTCTCCGGAGAGGAATTGGGGATCTTCTAACGAATCTAACTAATCCGAATTTCTCTATAACTATAACTAAACCTAAATATTAATTTGCTAAACCGTAAAGCTCTTGGCAATCCATGCAAGCGAGAGAGCTACGTTCGCTCACATGGCCTTCCACCCGTACTAAACTGAAGATTACCCTAACCCTCTCGCAACTAAGGGAGCGTAGGTGTCTCGACCTAATCTATGGATTCTCCTATTCAATTAACCAAAAAGGGTTTCAGGGACTACCGGAAGCACAGTATATCGGCTAATTTTTCTCGATAGTCTCCGGCCCTTAACCCGATTTTGCGCAGACAATTCTCAACTATTATACGGGGATTTAAGGGGAATTTAAACTATTTCCTAATCGATAACTGTAACCGAATTTTTATCAGGGTTCATCTAAACTGTAGGGTTTTAACTGCTGTCCACTTACTACTTTAATGATTATCTTAGCGTCGCGAGCCTGGGGGAAAATTAGAGAAGGTATCAGGTAGCCTGTCTCCGAGAGGAGATTAGGTAGCAGGTAGCTAATTACTCGGGGATTATTCAGGTAGCTTTTCCCCGGATTATATTCAGATAGCAGGTAGCTTTTGCGAGTTTTACCAAGGTAGCAGGTAGCTTTTCGCGAGTTTAGCTAAGGTAGCAGGTAGCTTTTCTCCGAGACCTTTTTAGGGTAGCAGGTAGCTAATAGATGTGGGTCCCGGGATCCGTGTTGGTTGAGTAGTTTATTAATTTTTCGCGGTTCTCTCTCGCCCTTAATCTAGGTAGTTACCCTACGGGAATACAGGTGACGGATTCGCCTGGAATTTCGTCACACCTTGCAAATCAATGATGAATGCCATGCTGTGCTTGTTCTTGTATGAATGATGATTGAATCATTTTTGATAGTCCAACTACTCTTATGTTCCGAGCGGAGGTGTGCAGTAACCCCTCCTCTGGGGTCGTGTTTTTGTTCACTGGCTACCTCTCTCCACCTCATCCTCATCCGATTTTTTCATTGCTTATTATATACTATGGGAAAATGAGCTGAGGACAGCAATTGCCACAGCCTCCATTTCCTCCAGCATCTCAATATCTGCACTTCCTCCATCCTCATTGTGTGACTCACATTCAGGAGAAGTCACATGAGCTCACATGAGCTGCAATCGGGAGATGTTCCACACTCACTTCCTTCACCTGCAGGCACTTGCATGAATATAAAAAAATCGTTGCCTTTTACCAGGATTGTGCGAACTCCAACGAGTGACAGATGGACTGCAGTGAGACCGTCATTGTAGCAATTGTAGAATAGCTTGGCTTATATGGGTAATCAGTGTAGGCACCGGTAGACATGGTATGAACCATTCCAGAGGTATGAGGACATTTTCCAAAATGCGTCGATACGATGTGCTCATGTCTCCTGCTGCCGCAGCAGCCTCAAATGATGGATAATACTCGTCCCACATCTCAAATTGATTATCATCAGATATAGATATCTCATATGGATGGTATTCGAGAGTCAACTGATGAGATATCACAAAGATGTTTATATGTGAGCTGAAATGTTGATCTTATTGGAGTGGTTGAGGAGGGGGCGAACTATCGGTTTTAATGAAATTATACACAAATACATCCGTGTAATACATACGTGTTTTTTATTCAATAATAGTACACTGTGACTTCGAGTGAGATTTCATTTAGCTATTGGCGGGGGGATTGGATTGAGTGATGAGGCCGATATTGAAAACCAATGCGTGCGGCAATAGCGTAGCTTAGCGATACTAGGATCCCTCCGTATCATCTCAGGCCACTTGTCCCAAGCCGCATCCACGGTGTCCTTGGCAATGGTTTTGATGAAATGCTTCGGTAGGAATGCAATTTCCTGAGTGGTCAGTGCATTCAAATGCTGAGTTTCACAATATTTCTTCACGGATTTCTCTAGAGACCCCGCGTTGTACTTGGTGAACCCTTTTTTCAGACGTTGCACATGTTCAAGGGGGCAATGGTACTGGGTCGGACTACCATCAAAAAGACTGTGATGGTAGACACACTTGAAAACACCCTCACCTTCCAGAGGCTCCATATCAGGGCTGCCAAAGTCATTGAAATCCTCAATTGGTACTTCATTCTTGATAGCTGTAGCCAGTTGTTCTTCTCTGTACCTTGGACGTAAATGTGTGAAACATTTTTCAGAATATAATTCACATATTCACGCAATGTCTCGTATTTGATATCTCCAGGAGTGTCCCAATGTAGTGCATGGTAGTGACGTGACAACCACTGATTCACTTCTTTGTACTTGGGAAGCAATTCATCCCATTCATGTGGTGGATCCACTAAAACTGCTTCATGCACGAACTTTTCTTCACCATCAAGTTCTAGCGCGGAAATTGCAAATTCCTTCACAACAAATTCGTTGCCAACATTTTTGAAACCTTCAATATCAATGACAACTGCCATATTGTAAAAGTAACTGTGAATGTTGCTCAATCCTCTGGCAATTAACTACCACTGAATAGCTTGGGTGGATGGTGTGCACATCTCCAAAATTTTGGAGGGAGTAGGGGAGCACCAATTTTCTCACGTTTTCATAATGTTAGTTTAAAAAATACCTATCCGACTCTATGGCCTCGCGATACTGAGAAAGCCGAAACCATTGAGAATTTTAGGAATTTTTTTTCCGTTGAATTTCGAAATAAACACGTTCTCATACAATTGACCATCACCCACCCAGTCACGTATTCTTAATATTAATACAATGTTCATTAAGATGGACTAGTGCTGACATTTTTATAAATTCCAAGTTCTCCAGCTGCATGATCAAAAAAAAATCTGATTGGAGGGGGGATCTCTCGCGGGGTAAATGGGATTTTTATAGCTTATAAGGAATGTCCTTCCCAGTGCAGAGCTGATTTGATTCTGTGACGTGAGTGTTAAAGTGCTCTGCCTTTGTAATGTCTGTTGATGCTGACCAACCAATAAGCAATAGAACTTCTACTTGTGAAGTGATCACAATTCGTCAATTTATTCAAAAGGTGGAAATTTCGGAGAGGATGAAGCGAGATTTGCAATGGGATGCAATTGAGTCGATCAGCTCGTCAGGTGGAGAGTCAGAGATTGGAAGCTTTACTGACGGTGATGATAATGATGCTTGGGATGCTCCTACCCCATTAGATCCCAACACCATCTCACCTGATGTCAGTGAAAACGTGGATGATTCGCCAGAGAGTTCAGCATCTGTGGAGAAGAATATTGTAGACTCTCCCGCAAGCCCCGACCCCGAATCTCCAGAGAGTCCAGCAAGTCCGGACCCCGAGTCTCCAGAGAGTCCAGCACCTGTGGAGAAGGGGATTGTAGACTCTCCAGCAAGCCCGGACCCTGAGTCTCCAGAGAGTCCAGCACCTGTGGAGAAGGGCATTGTAGACTCTCCAGCAAGCCGAGACGCCGAGTCTCTAGAGAATCCAGCACCTGAGGAGAAAGGGCTCGGTGATCTTCCAAACCTATCATCAGACAGCTCGATGATGGTTGTGGAAGACTCTGATTCAATGGAGATGGATCCACCTGATTGTTCTATATCAGAGGTAGCACCAGTGATTCCAGCGAATGTTGGCATTGGACCACCACCTACTTTACCGGATGACACGGAACCATTTGTTCAAGTGGGGGAAGCTGTCTGCCCATCAGCAGATGACTCAGATGATGATGATGTGGAACCTGTTCAAAGTTCGTGCCCGAAGAATGGGAAGGTGTCATGTCTGAAAGAGCTATGATGAAAAAGCTGAGAGAAATCATCAATCGTCATTATAAAGTTGGTGGAACTTTTGTCACAATGGGAGATGTTCGAGTCAAGCTGATTTTCTGTCCTCATGGAAATATTTACTTTCGACCGATGGGATCATTTAAACATTCCAAGTGATTGTCAACCAATATTAAAATCTATCCAGAGGTAAATAAATAATAAAATTCTACCATCTTATCAATCCGCTAACTTCATTATTAATTTCTTTCATTTTTTT
Organism: Fopius arisanus; assembly: GCF_000806365.1. Taxonomy (NCBI): domain Eukaryota; kingdom Metazoa; phylum Arthropoda; class Insecta; order Hymenoptera; family Braconidae; genus Fopius; species Fopius arisanus. Next base: position 97,634 of record NW_011887797.1, on the reverse strand, counting down.
TCTGTTTCAGTTGTAATTTTCGAGGGTAAAATTATTTTGAAAAAGTGGCTTCTATCATCTGACAATTAAACAGTGAAAAATGTTATTACTTACGCTTTATTATTTTTTTAATTTTCCTGAACCGTTAAGCAATCGACACGACGATTCCAAGAATGCGGTGGCCTCAGTGCTTGCAGACGCAGCTGATGAATTATCCGCTCAATCTGATGTTGGGAATTTTCTCAAATCGTATGTTAACATGTTCGGCACAAAAGAAAAAAAACATTTGGATAAACAATTTGGAGTTCGAAGAGTGGATGACCAATGGAAAATTGGAAATGCTGAGGTGATCTTCAATGGAGATAGAATGACTATTGGCGACAAGGAATTTCGCTCAACTTCAGGTTTGGCATCTTTGATATTCCATTGAGATCCAGAAACCGCTAATGTGACATCAGACATCAAACAGATCAAATGTACTATGGTGAAATTCTGCGCCGTACGAATGCACATCGATTGTACTATGATCCAAATAAGGCTGTGAGACGCAAAAATCCTACGGAAACATTTTTGAATATCATTGAACCTCTAATTAGACCGTATGAAAAGAGCGGTAAAGGACTAATACCAGAACTTATGGTGGCTCCAAGGACAATGTCCAGGAAAATGGATTATATTTACTCGGATAATCCAAATGAATTGGTGAATGGACTCCGCTTGCTCATGGCATCTCAAGCTGCCGGTAATCCCAATCATTCCAATGAAATTCTCTCCATTATCGAAGAACTACGTGAAGCTGGAATTATATATTAAAGTTTGCACTCGCGTGAATCATCTCATTCTCATCATAAATGTCGATGTGTTTGAACGACAGTTATCACACAGCAGCAGCAGCAAGCTCACCACTGTTGGAAGACGAGGTCCGCCAGGTGATGGATTTACACGTACTGCCGAAGGGAATTATAGTTTAGAAGGAAGGAGGTTATGCCATGTTGCCGATCCAGTGGTGGATTCTGATGCAGTTTCACTGCATATTTTGCATAAACGTCTGAAAGCTGAACGGGATCCAGTTGGGCAGAATTTGGATGCCCAAGAGAGAAACATTAGGGATTTGAAAAGTGCATTCACTAAACGTTTTGTGAGAGTTTAGAAAAAAATAGGACTGCACGAACGTGCAATTCCTAAAATTAATAAACAAGAAAACGGAGTCCAAGAGGCGAACAATAGCCGAGGAACTTCATCGGTCGGCTCGACGAAACTACCCAAGAAGATGCGTTGAGGTTCGACGGCTGGATGAAACGTGGCAGGCTGATCTCGTGGATATGATCAAATATGCACACAGCAACAAAAATTACCGCTATCTGCTAACTGTAATTGAAATTTTCTCCAAGTATGCATGGGCCATTCCTATTAAGTCAAAAAGTGCCAATGACGTTGTGGATGCCATGTATCTCATCTTTCAAGAGCGGCGAATCCTAAAAAAACTCCATGATGATCAAGGTAAAGAATTTTATAATAAAAGTTTCCAAACTCTTATGAAGCAGCACAACATACACATATACTCGACCTTCAGCAACCTCAAGGCATCAATATGTGAACGCTTCAATAGAACATTGAAAAATAAAATGTGGAAACAATTCTCAATTCGTGGAACCTCCAAATGGATTGATAGTATTGGTGATTTAGTTGCAGAATTTAATAACACGAACCATCGTACAATAAAAATAAAGCCTAAAGATGTTACATCCAAGAATGAGAAATCGTTGCTGAAATCAATTTATGGAGACGTACGAGAGAATAAGAAGGGGAAAATTAAATTCAAAGTGGGTGATAAAGTGCGAATCAGCAAGTATAAAACTGTATTCGAAAAACGCTATACCCCCGACTGGACAACTGAAATAATTGCAATTAAAGAAGTGCAAAGTACCAATCCCGTAACATATAAGCTGGTTGATGGAAAAGATGATGCAATTGAAGGTGGCTTCTACCAAGAGAAGTTGAGTCACGTCATGTATCCAGATGTGTTTCTCGTTGAGAAGGTGCTGAAGAGGCGGGGGAAGAAGGAATATGTCAAGTGGCTGGGATTTGATAATACTCACAACAGTTGGATAGACTCTAATCAAATGTAATTTTATAATAAAGAAAAACATTATTTGGAATATATTTGTGTCTTTCATTCATTGTAACCATAAGGCAGTGTCTGTTGAATCAAGTAAAACAATTCTCTTATCATCATCATAACTCAGTGCTAACTTGTTCTGTTTCACCGTGTAAACTTGATGTTTTTTACTTTGAATCAAATATTGTGATTTCACCAGTTTCTTCTGCTGAAAGAGACAGTGTTTATAGTCTTCAAAGGTAATTGTTCTCAGTGTTGCCCCTCTCACACCCTTGGCTCGTTTTTTCTCTCGCGCATCACCCAACACCTTGAGAGTATAAAGCTTGGCACGCAGGCCCACAATATCAGTCATAATTTTACCATTCCATTCATCCTTCATTAATCCTATCACTCTTTTATTCACTCTTGGTATTTGATAAACATTCTCTGCTGGGTAGTTGGAAGTGTCAAATTTCGAAATATCTCTTTTGATGAAGTCATAAATGTCGGGAACATTGAACTGATACAGAAGGCAGTGTGTGTCTGTGTACATTAATTTGGATCGCTCTCCAAATTCACGTTTCACATAAATATAGTGGAAATCGTAGATGTAAATTTTTGACAAGTCCAAAATGGCAAATGCAATGTAGATTGGTTTACTCAATATTTTTTTTTTACATTTTTTTTTCTTTTTCCTATTACCATAGTTTCATGGTTTGATAGGCACCCCTTCGTCTTAGCCTTTAGCCTCTCCTACTAGCCTCTCAGTATTCTTGCGGTGTCATGGGCCAACTTTCCGTACTGCGCCCATTTGGCTTGTACTGAAGGAAACCATGTAAAACCTCAGTAGCGCAGCCGGTCGGTAATGCGAGGATTCTGCTGTGTTCATCAGTCACACTGACTCGGTGAACACAGCAGCTCTCTACACCCGTGCCTAACGACGGCAGTCTATACGCCGAGGGGTGCGACTAAGCGGGCACCCATCCAAGTACTAACCCAACTGAGGGTTGCTTGGCCTGGATGACCGCCGGAGTCACACACCACCCGCGCGGCTACTGTCGCCGCTTAGGGTTATTGAATATAATTTGAACTCTTTTCAGTTCAATGATCGTCATATTATCGTGGAAAATTGGACTACTGTGGAAATTTGGTTGGGCAATGTAGGCTCTCGCGCCATATCTTCCATCCCACTTGGTGGTCAACTTGACATCTCTGTGCTTTCTCACATTTTCCATAGTTTTTCCAAAAACTGCGTTGTTCATTAGCTTGAAAAAATTCTTTTCACATTCATTTGTCGATTTTGTTCGCATCTCTGTATTTAAGTCGATGTAGGGCTTGAGCCATGCTGCTTGCTTGAATTTTAAGATTCGGTGGATTTTCGTTAATCGCATACGAAGACTCAGACATGGCTTCACATTCCGATAATGAATTATATAGTCTTTTTTATCGTAGAGTGTCGTCATGAGCTTGGTATTCTTGCGATTCGGTGGAATAAAATGCTCAGGACATAGCGGCAAGTCCTTGTGTACATAATGTAGCTATTTAGGATATTCCAAATCCACTTTTAAGATATATCCAACAGGTGAATCATCAGGAATATTGAAGATATTGAATCCTTCGACATTTTTCCACTCAAATGCACCAAAGGGCAAGTACTGACTCATGGCTGCTCTATATAAATTGCTGACATCAAAGTACATGAGATAGGACTTCTCTTCGTTTGGATTATAATTCTCACCCATATACCGATTGTTGGCATACGCGTAGCGATTTGTACATTGAGCTACACCACCTGGGATCCCTTTTTCAATGAATAAGAGCTTATCAGCGTCTGTAAAAAATTCGATTTCTACTCTGGTGCATTTTAGCATTGCATCGAATGCCAGTCCAGGTGCTGTGTAGTAGTGCAGTGGGTCGAGTTTGTAGACTGAGAAACAACTTTTTCGGAAATTCTCAAAAATGTCAGCTAAGAGGAGAACATCAGTTTTTAAGTAGAGGTCGGAATATTCACCAAGTGTTGTAATATTAAATTTTTCCCAAACTTCCTGCGCATGAGCATAATCTTTCGCTGATATTTCTTGATTGTTTATTGTGGGATAAAAAGCCGCCCTCGATGGTAATTCTCCCTCATTCAATTTATCCCAATTATCCAAATATTCATATGGGAATACACCTTTCCGCATTAACAAATGGAATTGCTCAGCGTTGCAATGTGCTCGTGTAATTATTTTATCTTCGTCAGTCAAGTAGGAGGCCAATTTTTGGCAGGCTACTAGCCATAAATCTAAATGAATCAAGAAATCTTAGGTTGACTTTTGTTTGTGGGATAGATTTCTTGAATGAAATGTACTTTTCTTTTTTTAGAGGCAGTAACTCGACAGAGCCATTGAACTCCTTCACCAAATCCACAATTATACAATGAGCATCATACCCCGAAAGATTATGAAAAATCACCGGTATTTCATGTGAATTTTTGTAGTTTACATTGGATCCGGCATGCGCAGCTCCATGATATTTACCCATGAAGTGGCAATGATCTCGATGTTTAATGTCTGTCAAAATGAATGGCCCCTCACATATATCTCACACTCGGGCTGCTGAGAATTCTTGGGACTGTGCGTACGTGAGCGGCTCCATTGGTACAATCGTTCTTAGTTTATCATTCACCATCACTCCAATTTTCTTTAATTCATCCATAAACCACGTAATGCAATCACTTCCACGTTTAATTTGAAAGTGGGATAAATTATTATCGAAGGAACACTGCAAGTATAAGGCGACACTGTATGGAATATGTTTATGCTGCAATCTGTCATCATCATTATCAGCACACGGTTGAAGAATACACTCGAGATCAGCGTAATTGTAGCGTGTATTGTGAGTTGAATGGTACAGGCTCCTTGTATCTGTGATTTTAAAATTTCAAGATTTTTTTCTCTTCGGATGGAAGAATAATTTTGCACTTATTGATAGTTACACAATCCTGTCTATGACCCTCATAATGTTTCTTCTCGCGGAAATGATACAAACATCGATCACACAACCACATACAATGTGCAATATGGGAATATGAATTTGCGCCACCAGTCTTGAGAGATCTCTTATCCATGCGAAGTGGTGAATTGGTTGAACATCAGCGGCAACATGCACATTCGAACAAAAGAGAAGTAAGTGAATTGTGGGTATGCACGAGTTCATCTTGCTGAGGTAGAAAGAGACAATTTCCTTCCCACTGTTCATTCCACATTCAATTCGATAAACATTAATTGACAAGTCATTCTTTTTCTTAAATTTTGGAATATCACTCAAGATGATGGGGAAGCGAATGTTTGCATAATCAAACAGCTTCTGGCTGTGTGGAAGAGTTGCAGTGGTATAGTCAGGATATGATGAAGTGGCAGATCGATTACTTTTTGCTGGATAGAGAGCAGCAATAACTGACCACAAAAAACAAAATTCATCCGAATTTTTGACATTGACAACAGCTTTTTTACATTGAATATCATAGGGCAGCTCGACGTACGTTGAAGAGCCACCCTTAAGTGGAACATATCTGTTCATATTAACCATCAAATTTATAATTTCACTCAACTCCCATCTCGAGTCACGTTCTTGGAAATCACCAATTTTTGTAAGCAATGGCTCACTCACATTCTCATCAAACCACGTTGCCAGATCTGTAGCTGGTAGAATGATTTCATTCTTTGTATTGAAATATTTAACTTCACTAGTAATCACTTCATCCTTTTTCAATGTGAATTTTCGAACTAAAACTGCATTTGCCTTTATGTTGCCATTCTTTTCGAGAACACTTCTCACACGTGCTGTTGACAGTTGTCTTGCATCATTGAGAAAGGAAGCTAGATCCTTATGTTGGAGATTGATGACAATGCCCGTGCGAATACGACTGTGAAAAGCTGATGGTCCATCTCTCCAGCGTACACGATCTGCTAGCGCTTCTTCTTCTCTCGTATGCGATGGCACCTGCACACGACCACCTCGATTTTGTCTATTTGTGAATCCCTCTTGATAACCCTGATTTCGAGCAATTGTAGAGAGAATATTATTTTCCTCACCAACCTATAGATGATTTCGTCTTTTCAAAACTCGAGTATAAAATTTAATATAGTAAGCACATCGATCAATCCATTGGTGAATTTCTTGAGATTGTGCATTTTGATAGGCATGTTGGAAAATTGCAACTATTCTGGAACAGCGCACAATGCTGCTACGTTTCATCTTGAAATAAGACTAACAACCCTTAGGAAAATTCAGATCAATTTATATCATTGCTTGTTGGAGCTTCAATGAGTCATAAAGTTTCAGTGGGATCGATTGATTGTCATTTCTTCGTCAATTTCTCAGAAGTATGCAGACGGTTCAGTTTCCATGAAAAATTTAACCGTTGGATCGATTTATTAACATTTCTTCATGGAGTTCTCCGAAGTATGGTAGCAGTTGAGTTTTTGCGAAGAATTTTGCCTGTTATGTGGAGATTGCCTAAATTTCTTGGAATTGTTTTTACGTTAATGTTATAAGTGATTATTGCATACCCCCTCCACTTACGACAAGCCTATAAGTAGCTGCAGTAAATCAACTGATTCATCATTCATTCTCCAACTTATAAGTATAGTCACACGAAATTTGCTAAAGCGAAGTGAATCAAGGAGAGAAACAATAATCATAATGGAGAAGCACGCCTTGGATCTCCATGACATCACCAAAATCGCAAGGCAAGGAAATTTCTTGCCAACCAAACGTCGAACGGAGCTGTCACTCAACCAGAAGTATTTAGTCCCCGATCTGAAGGTGATTTCGACTAAATTTGGTGCTAAAGTGGTTGTCGCTCTGAATGATGAGTGCATCGTGTATCTGCCGCCACGACTGTCCAACGCCTTCCAACAGGATCCATCCAAGCTGGAGAAATCGTGAGTCCGCTGCTGCTATGCTTCTGGAGATCACCTTCCTGGAGGGAGAGTTCAATCCGTGCTTCTTCAGCAACGTGAAAAACCCATAAACTGTACATATTCGCGACAACTCTGTAATATAACCTGAAAAGGGATGGTGATGAAATAAATTGTTGAAGCAGAAATTTGTCGTCAATTTATCTATAACTTTTATTATTTAAAAACTTATTCTAGTTACAAATAATAAAATCTTATTCTAGTTATAATAAAAAAATAAAATAAAAAGGATGCTCTGGAGATGATACATCTCAAACATACAAAATATTTTTTTTATTAATTTCAATAAACAGCAGAGTGATGAGGATCATGGAATGAAAGAGGAATTAAGTTTACTTACTTTAATGACCGTAATGATTCTGCGCGTCCAGAATCATCACAGTTGCCGCTGCGATACACTGCGCATGAGGCAACATCTCCATGGCCTCATCCACTCTGCCAACCAATCGCAAAAATTGAGGAACGTTCTCGAAGAAGAAAGAGGGTGAAATTACAAAATAATGTGTATTAACTTACTTTGAAAGCATAATAATGCGGTCCGAGGTACGCCATAAACTTGATTACCAAGTCTATGGCTACCTGCAGGCGCTGAATCAGCGGGTAATATTTCAGGAAGTTCTCTCCAATTCTCTCCACCTCCCCCAACCACCGCTGCTCCAGTTGTTCATCCTCCTCCTCCCACTCTGCCCTCATCTGTGGGTCCGGGAAAACGTAAATTTCGAGTTCCACTAGAAAACCAACATTAATTATTAAAATACATCGATGACGCTATGAAATTCACTAAAAGGTATCACGTTCTACGACACTTACTTGTTGCTGTGATTTTGTGCGATGTACTGACGAAGCGAGGCTGCAAGACAACGTTGGGCCAGTCGCCACATGCCTCCCCACTCTTCCGCTAACTGTCTCGCTCAAGCGCCTAAGCCTCCAAAAGTTGTCCGTCTCACTCTAGGTGTCTGGCGTGTAAACTCTGAATGTTTACATCTGGAGGATGGTGAAGAATGGAGCATTGACAGAGATTTCAAGCGGAGAAAATATTCTTTATTCAATACATATATATGCACAGATATTTTACGGAATAATATTAGAGAGTTTTCAAAGCATAGATGATTACAGCTGCATTTCCCTATTCTTTCACTTGAACATTTTAGTAAGTAATAACATTTTTCACTGTTTAATTGTCTGATGATAGAAGCCACTTTTTCAAAATAATTTTACCCTCGAAAATTATAACTGAAACAGAAAAAAAATGAAAGAAATTAATAATTGAGTTAGCGGACTGATAAGATGGTAGAATTTTATTATTTATTCACCTCTCGATAGATTTTAATATTGGTTGACAATCACTTGGAATGTTTAAATGATCCCATCGGTCGAAAGTAAATATTTCCATGAGGACAGAAAATCAGCTTGGCTCGAATATCTCCCATTGTGACAAAAGTTCCACCAACTTTATAATGACGATTGATGATTTCTCTCAGCTTTTTCATCATAGCTCTTTCAGACATGATACCTTCCCATTCTTCGGGCACGAACTTTGAACAGGTTCCACATCATCATCATCTGAGTCATCTGCTGATGGGCAGACAGCTTCCCCCACTTGGACAAATGGTTCCGTGTCATCCGGTAAATTAGGTGGTGGTCCAATGCCAATATTGGCTGGAATCACTGGTGCTACCTCTGATATAGAACAAGCAGATGGATCCATCTCCATTGAATCAGAGTCTTCCACAACCATCATCGAGCTGTCTGATGATAGGCTTGGAAGATCACCGAGCCCTTTCTCCTCAGGTGCTGGATTCTCTAGAGACTCGGCGTCTCGGCTTGCTGGAGAGTCTACAATGCCCTTCTCCACAGGTGCTGGACTCTCTGGAGACTCAGGGTCCGGGCTTGCTGGAGAGTACAATCCCCTTCTCCACAGGTGCTGGACTCTCTGAAGACTCGGGGTCCGGACTTGCTGGACTCTCTGGAGATTCGGGGTCCGGGCTTGCGGGTGAGTCTACAATATCCTTCTCCACAGGTGCTGAACTCTCTGGCGAATCATCCACGTTTTCACTGACATCAGGTGAGATGGTGTTGGGATTTAATGGGGTAGGAGCATCCCAAGCATCATTATCATCACCATCAGTAAAGCTTCCAATCTTTGACTCTCCATCTGACGAGCTGATCGACTCAATTGCATCCCATTGCAAATCTCGCTTCATCCTCTCCGAAGTTTGCACCTTTTGAATAAATTGACGAATTGTGATCACTTCACCAGGAGAAATTCTATTGCTTATTGGTTGGTCAGCATCAACAGACATTACAAAGGCAGAGCACTTTAACACTCACGTCACAGAATCAAATCAGCTCTGCACTGGGAAGGAGATTCCTTATACGCTATAAACATCCCATTTACCCCGCGAGAGATCCCCCCTCCAATCATATTTTTTTTTCATCATGCAGCTGGAGAACTTGGAATTTATAAAAATGTCAGCACTAGTCCATCTTAATGAATATTGTATTAATATTAAGAATACGTGACTGGGTGGGTGAGGGTCAATTGTATGAGAACGTGGTTACTTTGAAATTCAACGGAAAAAAAATTCCTAAAATTCTCAATGGTTTCGGCTTTCTCAGTATCGCGAGGCCATAGAGTCGGATAGGTATTTTTTAAACTAACATTATGAAAAAGTGAGAAAATTGGTGCTCCCCCACTCCCTCCAAAATTCTGGAGATGTGCACACCATCCACCCAAGCTATTCAGTGGTAGTTAATTGCCAGAGGATTGAGCAACATTCACAGTTAGTTTTACAATATGGCAGTTGTCATTGATATTGAAGGTTTCAAAAATGTTGGCAACGAATTTGTTGTGAAGGAATTTGCAATTTCCGCGCTAGAACTTGATGGTGAAGAAAAGTTCGTGCATGAAGCAGTTTTAGTGGATCCACCACATGAATGGGATGAATTGCTTCCCAAGTACAAAGAAGTGAATCAGTGGTTGTCACGTCACTACCATGTACTACATTGAGACACTCCTGGAGATATCAAATACGAGACATTGCGTGAATATGTGAATTATATTCTCAAAAATGTTTCACACATTTACGTCCAAGGTACAGAGAAGAAGAACTGGCTACAGCAAATTATCAAGAATGAAGTACCAATTGAGGATTTCAATGACTTTGGCAGCCCTGATATGGAGCCTCTGGAAGGTGAGGGTGTTTTCAAGTGTTTCTACCATCACAGTCTTTTTGATGGTAGTCCTACCCAGTACCATTGCCCCCTTGAAGATGTGTAACGTCTGAAAAAAGGGTTCACCAAGTACAACGTGGTGTCTCTAGAGAAATCCGTGAAGAAATATTGTGAAACTCAGCATTTGAATGCACTGACCACTCAGGAAATTGCATTCCTACCGAAGCATTTCATCAAAATCATTGCCAAGGACACCGTGGATACGGCTTGGGACAAGTTGCCTGAGATGATACGGAGGGATCCTAGTATCGCTAAGCTACGCTATTGCCGCACGCATTGGTCTTCAATATCGGCCTCATCACTCAATCCAATCCCCCCGCCAATAGCTAAATGCCCTTTGTGTCTCTATCGTCGCCGCTAATACACTCGAAGTCACAGTGTACTATTATTGAATAAAAAACACGTATGTATTACACGGATGTATTTGTGTATAATTTCAGTAAAACCGATAGTTCGCCCCCTCCTCAATCACTCCAATAAGATCAACATTTCAGCTCACATATAAACATCTTTGTGAAATCTCATCAGTTGACTCTCGAATACCATCCATATGAGATATCATTCTTCTTGAATACTCAAGTTAAAGTTTATTAAAAAATAAAATTCTTTCGAAAACTATCTTTCAAAATGTCTGATGATAATCAATTTGAGATGTGGGACGAGTATTATCCATCATTTGAGGCTGCTGCGGCAGCAGGAGACATGAGCACATCGTATCGACGCATTTTGGAAAATGTCCTCATACCTCTGGAATGGTTCATGCGTCTACCGGTGCCTACACTGATTACCCATATAAGCCAAGCTATTCTACAATTTGACAGTCTCACTGCAGTCCATCTGTCACTCGTTGGAGTTCGCACAATCCTGGTAAAAGGCAACGATTTTTTTATATTCATGCAAGGGCCTGCAGGTGAAGGAAGTGAGTGTGGAACATCTCCCGATTGCAGCTCATGTGAGGGTGGGACTTCTCCTGAATGTGAGTCACACAATGAGGATGGACGAAGTGCGGATATTGAGATGCTGGAGGAAATGGAGGCTGTGGCAATTGCTGTCCTCAGCTCATTTTTCCATAGTATATAATAAGCAATGAAAAAATCGGATGAGGATGGGGTGGAGAGAGGTAGCCAGTGAACAAACACGCGACCCCAGAGGAGGGGTTACTGCACACCTCCGCTCGGAACATAAGAGTAGTTGGACTATCAAAAATGATTCAATCATCATTCATACAAGAACAAGCACAGCATGGCATTCATCATTGATTTGCAAGGATTCCAAAAACGAGGAGAATTTATCATAAAAGACTTGAGTGCAGTGGTAGTGCAACAGTCGCCAGATATTGAAGAATCTCCCCCCATCAACATCCTCTTTCAACCACCATGTGCCTGGAGTGATCTGGAGATGCAATATATTGTAACCAACAGGTGGCTAACTCGTAATCGTCATGGAATACAATGGAGTGTTGGTGGTTGTGATTATAGTAACATTGACAAAGTTTTCCACAGTTTTCTACTGAATAGTCGGAAATTTTATGTGAAAGGTCTTGAGAAACAGCACTATGTGGAACAACTGCTTGGCGATTCCTACCATGTTGTAAATTTAGAAGATTACAATTGTCCAAAGATCAACAATTGCTTCTTCAAAGAAACTACTCATCCGGACATTCATCGACACATTAAGTCAGCGCAGGAGTTAGTTTGCTGAGCTTTGGTAAATGTACGCTGATTGAAACATTGGTTCCAGAGTACTCATCCAAAATTCGAAAATAGTGAAAAGGATTTTAATGAACTTTTGATTGAAAAATCAGACATTTTTAATTAAATTATTATCTCAAAATCGTTCTTTTGTTTCGACTCGCAAAATGTAAAAATATATTTCCACATTCAAAAAATGTTCTCATGTTCATTGTTACAAACCTTTTCACTCCTTTCATTTCCATTCAATATAGAAAAAAAATTCCCCTTTTGCAATTATTATACTTCTTATGTTGTATTCTATTATTTTTTCGATCCATGGAATAGGCATTCACTCCACTTCGAACCCACACATCCAAGCGGCTTAGTGTTTTGTTTATACGGCGCGTACGTGCTCACCATTAAACACACAAACACACAGAAAGCGTTCGAAAATCACTGAGTCTCAGGCAATTTTATTGAGAATTGAAATTGATTCGTGTCTGTTTTCTTATCATTAATTGTTATCCAATTAAATGAAGTAATCGATGTTTCATTTAAATCGGAATCATTCAGTTCAAAAGTGCACAATTAATTTCTGTTTTATTCAATGTCATGAGCATTCAATGTAAAGCCCAAAAAGAAAGATCATGGCAAATTATGAAACTTGTGTTATGTTGCATGGTATCATCTTTTGAAGACTATGGTGGAATATTCATTCCACTTCGAAAACGATTCACTGCGCATCCAAGAGGCCGAGTGTTTTGTTTATACGGCGCGTACGTGCTCACCGGTAAACACACGCGGCCACGTGAGCGGTGGACTAGTGCGCGCTTCAGTCTCAATGAGAGAGAGAGAAGTATTGAGTGTAAAATCATTCCTCAGATTTGATAAGAAAAAAATTCATGTTTCTCATTATTAGTTTCTACTACTCATGATGATTTCTAAGACGAAATTTCAAAATCATCAATTAATTTGTTGTAATTATGATTATTGAGATGGCATAGAAGAAAAAAATTCACTGGCAATAGAACGTCTGAAAATTGTAGCAACTGCAATTGTCAGCTATGAAATATTAGATATTAGACATCAGAAATGAGACATTAGATAGTAGACATCACATACTAGATATTAGATATCAGATATCATACGGTGGATATTCGCCGGGAGATATCACATGGTGGATATCCACCCCCCCCCCCCCCCCAATCGATCCAACGGTTTGACGTCGGACATTACCATCGCTGATAAAGCAGAACCAACCATTACCGACCGAGGGTCAAGAAGAATTCGACATTGCCCTCACCCTCAGCCTCACCCCACCCCGCACCGCCCTCAGATCCCACTGTCGAGAACCGGCCTTGTTTATCTACTTACCTCACCAAACTACAGAAATGCGACTGGGCATACAACGAATTTTTCCGAAAAATATGAAAATTTCTTCATATTTTTCTTCGAACGCGTAAAAATATCTCTTTAGCTCAACTAAAGAGACGATAAAGTGACGAATACTTTGAAGAAAGAAGAAATGACATCAGTCTAGTCGTTTTTGAGATATTTGAGAAAATCTTTTGAAATACAAAGCTGAATATCTCCTGAACGAGTCATCTAATCTAATCCATCTGTAATACCAAATATTGCAGTCATAAGAGGAATCTTTCCGCTAAATTTCAAGTTAATACATTGTTGTTTTTAAATTAGAGAGGGCGTGCAACGCATGTTTTCGAAAAACATGAAAAAGAAGTATCAAAGAAAACTTTGTGAGAACACATATATGTATAGTCTGACATTCAGACTGATCCATACAGAGTGTATTGAGACGATCATTTCAAGAAAACGAAAAATGTAAACGGTTGAATAGTTTCTGGGATATTTGCAAACAACTTTTCAGAAACAATCACCGATATTTCAAAAGCTACTCCACCGATCGGGCTGAAACGTAGAATAGATGAAGTCCGTATTAAGACCGGTTCCTATTTATAGATCTCTTATATACTGTAGTACATTTTATTGAATTAAATCAATCCAGTTTATGTCAACTTGGTTTATGATGACAAGTTTATAAATCGATTATGTTTTTAGTTATTCACTACAACCTCAACGTGTTTTTACATTTTAATAAATATAAATTACAATTTTTGGCAATTGACGTCAAGTGTCGTACGCGATCCCTCGTGACCTCTGTATTTGCAAAGTGACGTAGAAATTGATTTGAATAGGGATTTGAGATATTCGATTCAACAGGACCTATAAACTGAGGAAATTTAAGATTTTTGGAAATTTATTTACTTGTTTATTGGTTCTGAATAGAAGCATTGCAATCGTCCGGTCCCGACCAAAAAACTTTCCTAGGGAGGGTAATGCAAAAATGCAAATAATGCGTATTCCTCTTTTTTTTAAATCAGATAATTAGTTGTATATATATCGGTACTAAACATATGTTGGTGGAATTCTATGATTAATATGGATATTCTAAATATTGCACTGAAATTAATTAAATTGCATTTTCTATCAAGGACGATAATACTGTGACAATTATTTCAGTGATGTATTACAACCGGCAGAAAAAGACAACTTTGATTTTATGGACGAAATGTCATCCCCCCGTCTCCCAGTACGTCGTATCGGTGATGCCGTTCCAAAAGGCAGTGCGAAGAAAAAAACGGCTAGCTTCAATGGTGTCCTATCTACAATGTTACGTCATCGAAGACTGGAGCAACAGGAAATAAATTTAGGTTCTAAGAAGACCGATTCGAATACTGCAACATGATACTTTAACAGACATTATATGATGGTAACGTAACTTGTGGCTCCGTGATGAACTCCTTACAAAATTTTAATTTAACATATTAAAATATTAAAAGTATGTTTTTCACAATAACGAAGCATTTTTATTTTATTACCCATTTTTCTCATGTTCGTACCCATTTTCCACCATTTAGAGAACCATCTCGAGCGTTTCTATCTGCGCTTCTACTCTTCTTCCTAAATAAATTAAAGGCGGCTTGCTTGAGTATTCAGGAAATTATATTAGAAAATAAGTTCCTTAAATTGTACAGAAAAACGGAAATGACTACGGATACCCTAGAAAAATCAATCGCAGTGGCCATTATTGGTGTCATTGATGGTAATAGTCCATGTGGGTGAATCGTCAATTTTGTAAACATAAACTCCCAATGTTGAGAATATCATAATCAGCGATAAGAAACTATACATAGCTGGTATGCAGCCTCCAATGATCATGCTTTTGATTGGAATATGTCCAGCCGCTGAAGCAATGGCGTTTGGGGGTGTTCCAACTGGAAATCGAAATGCGTGGGAACAACACATTGTAGCTGGCAACATGAGATATAGAGGATGTTGCTCCATGACTATGCACTAGAAAAGATTAAGGTAAATTTTCGCTGAGTCATGACAATTTTTATTTTATGCAATGAATATGAAGATAAATGTAAATCTTACATTTGTAGCAAATTGAAAACATATACATAGATACATATTCAAATCCAATAGTTTTACACACGAAACGTTTTACGTAAAAATGGGAGACTGAAAAAGTGGTGTCTTAGGCAGGGCCAGGCAATGTTCAGGTGGCTGGTAGTTATTCTATTATTGGCGTCGGGAGAATCTCCAAAATCTAATATAATTAGCCAACCTTTTTTTGTGAATTTGAGCTAGTGGTGATGTTATTCTGGGCGTCACATCAGGTGAATTTTAAATACAAAATTGGAAATTGGAATTTTCAATGAAAAAAAATAGAGAATATATTTCGAAAATTGTTTGCGGCAATTATTATCTTCCTTTCAAATCGTTCAACTTCAAATGTGAAAAATAAAAAATGGCAATGGCCAACTTAGAATATATATATAGGATATTAGAATATTAGAATATATTCTTAAAAATTCCATTATCGATTTTCATATAAAAGTTTTAATGTCGCACATGAAATTTGAAAGCGAACAATTAATATTTGCAGTAAAAAAAATGGGCAAATGAATTTCCTTCATATTGCTCATGTAACTGTTACCTTCTAACCTGTAATTTTGGTGAGATTATGGAATCTGCGAATTGAAATTCGTCGACAAAAATTGGGAATTGAGGAAACGAAAAAATTAGGTGCTGTAAATAGTATAATAAAACCGCAGTAATAAATAGAACTACTCTATGATTTTTTTTTGGATAGTTTCCTAAGTAAAAATCGACAGCGAGAATAGGGTTCATCATGTTCTCAACGAGGGCATAGAAATGCTCACTCAGGAGTGAAGTTCAGCGTTATTAAGCCTTGAAATGACAACCTGGTGCCAGAGCTGGAGGTCTAGGGCCGAGCGAGTTCTTGTGAAAAAGCCTGATGTAGGCCTCAAATATTGAAAATTTTGGTTGGTTAATAGATGAATTCGTAATTTTATCTTAAAACTATTTTAGAACTATTACCAACAGTTATTTAAGTGCGATTGTTGAAAATATCGGGAAAGAAAACATTTGCTCCCGCCAAGATTCAATCCATGGCACTTATAATTTGTAGTCCTGTGCCTTACTGACCTGGCCGTCCGGGGAATTGGTTACCTTCGCCGGTTCCGTAGCATCCGCGAATGTACCGGGAGGGCGCCAGCTATTTTAAGTGGGTAAAATAGCAAACCAGAGAGCCGCCTAGTGGTTAAGGATACAATCAGGAAATACCATTCAAGCCGCCTAGTTGTTGAGGATACAATTAGGAAAGACCGAAGATGCCGGTGGAGGTGGGGGTTAGCACCTCCACAGAAATTGCCGATAATACATACGGACGAGAGCACAGAACGGTGGGTTTTGCCCGTTCTCGCGACAGGACAGACAATTAGTTTCAATAAGTTCCGCCTAGTTGTTAAGGACACAATTAGGAAAGACCGATAAGTTTCCGCCTAGTTAAGGACAAAATTAGGAAAAACCGATAAGTTAAAATTAGGTGCGTGACAAAAGATCGTCACTGTCCCTTTCCCAGGGCGCAGTGAGGACCTCTGGAAACTTCCCGCTAAATACCAAAGTGGCGAATGTAAAGTTAGAACTCGTGCTGGAGCACTGGACTCGGTCAATATGCTAGGTTATGGAGAGAGGGTCGGAGTTCTTTAGGAGGTTGGTAGGGCAGGGCGATCGATAGCAGATCAGGTCGATAGAGGTGAGAGCGATCGGTAATTAGATAGCGAGGGAAGGTCGATAGCTGTCCATAGGCGCTAGCAAGGCGGAAGCTCGAGGTATAAGTATTGGTATACCTCCTCTCATTTTCCGTTAGCTCAGCCTTATGGCTGTAAAAAAGATAGCGATAGGTACAGCGATAGGGCGGGCTATATAGCCACACTGGTCATCGGTAGCTACGGGCTGGCTAGCGCCCGGGGCCGACTGGCCCGTTAGAGCAGGCATGGGAAATCTCCAGGTAGCTTGGAGCAGAGCCATAAACTCGAATTAGAAATCGAATTACAATAAAAATCGGTTTACAACCATTTCAATAATAAGGGTTTACTACTACCATAGTGGGGGCAGTAGTGGGGGCTTCACAGGTACTAAGGTGGGGAGTGTCCCATGAAGCGCCTGGCAAAGCGGAAATTGGGAAAATGCCGGTCGCAGTTAATAAAAAATGAATGAAAAATCAAAAACTGAACAACAATTTTCTGAATAAGCTAATGTGAGAATTCCTTTTAATTCTGAATCATATTGCTTTAAAATCTGAGTTCAATTTGGAGAAATAAAATGAATAAATTTCCAACCGGTAAGAATTAATTCGATGTAGAAGAAAATATTTTTTCGCACCTATTCAATAGTCTCGTTTATCGAGAAAATTTCCGCCGAAAAATTTGACATTTTCGCAGAAAATACTTGAAAGGCTTTTCTATTAAATGGCGCAAGTAAAATTTCAATTAGTTGGCTAAGCTATTTGTTATGAATAAAATTTAAAAAAATAGGGGTCTCCCGGCCGTTGCGATAAATTGCGTTATAATTGCGTCTTCTGCCTCTTTATTGCACATATTGTATTAGAGAGAGAGGTAGATAGACTGATGACGTTTTACGGGTAGAATTTATCCTCCAGAAGGGTAAAACTTGTCGCGCATCTGATTATTTTTTAATGCACACAATGAAAAAAAAATTGAAATTTTACTCATCGACTTATTTCTCTGCTTTTCCTTTACTTGAGTCTCATTTCTCCTCTTTTCCTTTTCTTAAGCGTCACCCCCACTTCGGTTGATCTCAGCGGAGGAGAAGGGCCTTTACGACCTGGGTCATAAAGACCCATCACCCAATACAATGGGCTTTCGTCTACCCTTTGTTACGCACTAATAGAGGTCGGGAGCACGACTTGCTCTCAGAGCTGAGTTTGCCCAGTCCTGCGTTAGAGTGCCGAGACAACTCTGACGTGTGGAGTGGAGAGTGCTCGTAGAGGGTGTCCGTAGACCAACATGCACATCCACCAAAGTAAGTGAGATGAGTCAAAGAAGTTAAATTCATTATTGACCGCTCAGTTCGGATGCTAAGGATGTCAATTTAATTTAGAATAGACCTCAGAATAATAAAAATTATGGAACGGCATAAGTTGAAGATGAATTAGCTCTAATATACTTTTACCAATTAGTCAACGGAGGTTCATCTGGACTGAATTGCAAATGCAATATACGGATACACCACCTGATATACAGATACAGACCCCGTTCCAAGGAAATGTGTCAACACTGAATTAAATCTTTAAATGAGTCGACTCTGCAATTCTTGGCACTAAGCGACAATCATGCTAAGTCACTCAATAAATCAAATGATGGAGCTCCACAACTAATCACATCGTCACCTCCTTGACATGACAAATTGGGATCATTTATTGTCCAGTAGTCAAACCCCTCAATCGGTACCTTCTCAGGGTGTGAAGAGGCTTCGATTTTCCCGCCGAATCATCGACAACATTCAGAACACCTCCATTCACTGAGAACCGCTTCAATTCTTCGATCAACACCTGAGGACTCACCAGCAGCTAACTCGTCTGTTCTTGCAGAATACTTTTCATATTAACATCATAATGTCTGGTTATGTTGTTAACATGACAGTACCATTTACCCATAGGCACCACATTGTATGGTAGACATCTATGACATTGGTGCGTCAGCTCAGAACATAATCCATAATAGTTTTCCTACGAAGATCCGTTAAGTCCTAGAGTTTCACTACATTCGATTTTAGCTCGAGTTAAATGAAGAAAGGAAGAATGAATACTGTTGAATTTTGCAATAAAAATGTCGTAATATCTAAATCTAAAATCAAGTATTATTTATGACATTATAAATAGGATTTAACCTAAAAAAGTCACGAACATTGGAAAAAACGTGACAGTCTTGATTAAAAAAAATGAGGAAATATGGTGAATCAAATTCAACAGTTAACGATAAAAATCAAGGCAGGATGCCCGTGAACTTGGAAGAAAAAAGAATGAGTTGTAGAATTTTCTTCACTCAAATAATATAAAATATTGTCTATAAAATATTCTCCATATGGTGAAGTAAAAGAATAGTTTTTTTTCACGACGTTGAGTGCGTATTCCAGCGCCCTTTTTAATCAAAGCTAATGTGGTCACGGTCTTCTCATAAGACTGTGTGTTACAGATAGGTGTTTTCGCGATATATTATCTCTCTAAAATGGATGGATCGGGGGGTCGAAAATTGTGACTTGCGTATGGTTCATGTTCTCAACTATTATATAAAAAAATGTAGACCGTATTGAATGTTGTTGGTATCGGTTAAACATCCTTAATTAGAGACCAAATCGTTTCGGGACATAAAAAAATGTATAAAGATCTGCAGAACGAGTGAACTAGCAGAAGAACAATTAAAAACTCTACAAGAAGAGGTGGCAGAAATTCCACTGGAAGAAGTAAAACCATACAAAGGCAGAGAACGAGGCAGCGGATACTTCCAGTCCAGACCACGGCAGCAGAGCGCATCATCATCGAGACAAGTAGAGTACGGAGAAAGACAAGCATAGTATAAAGAGAGACAAGCAGTATATAAACAAAGACCACTTCAACGTCAGCAAGAGACATCTGGAGTGGGCGCCCGGAATAGAGAGTAAGGAGGACATCAAGGGCCGAAAAAGTAAGTAGTATGTAGTAATTGTGGGTAATCAGTACGTGTACGGGCGATGTCCAGCATTCGGTGTAGTATGTTATAATTGTCAGAGAACTACTAAAAGGTGATACACCAAAATTAAGTGGTCGAGAGTCAGATTTCGTCTAACTTCATGCGGAACACTTTTCACATGTAACCCTATTTCTCATTGGTCAATTGGCTATGTCATCATCAACGCTACGGATTCAAATGGCGTGTTCTTTCTCGTAAAGAAAATAAGAAAATGAAACATCGCACCCACATCTTCTGGGGTTGATTAACATAAATACAGTTGAGTCGAGTCGTTGGAACTAAAAAGTTGAATTGACACAATATGATACGGAAATGAATTTTGAATCGCATAGTGGTGCGGGTTGCAATGTTATGAGTAACAAAAATTCAGAGAAGCTTGGGATACGAGCTTCGGTTTAGCCAACAATACAACGATTGAGTCATTATAATTGAAGTTCTATTGATGTTATGGGCCAAATTAAATTGAAATGCATGCTCAGAAAAAAAGAGTACGGAGAACGTTTCTATGTGGTTAGAGGTGAATCAACAGCTGTAATTGCAAGTGTGAATGGTATAAAAACACTTGAGAGTATTTGAGAAAATTATATGTATGGATTTGAAGGTATCGGAGAAATACGTAATTTTGACTATGAATTAAAATTAACTCTAAATCCAAGGGGTAGGAATATTCCGTTCAAGCTGAAAGATGCTTAGGAGATTGAATTGAAAAAATGGAAACAATTGAGATAATACGGAAAATCACGGAGCCAACAGAGTTTGACGATGCGTTGGCTATAGTGAAAATATCTACGATGATGAGAATCTGCCTGGATCCTATTTGTTTAAATGAATGTTTGTTAAGAGAACATTGTAAACTACGGACGTTGGGAGAAATAGCATCCAGAGTCAAAGGGTCATAATTTTTTGTGTACCACACGCAAGTGCAGCATTCGATGAAATTAAGTTAGAGGTGAAAAGCTCAAAATTAACAACATTTCAGACGCCACTTGGACGTTAGTAGTACATATAGAGATCATTTGGCAAGAGTTCCAACTTTCAACTCCAGACGGCGCGAGGTTCGCGTCGTTTATTATGGCATATTACAATTAAAGTTACATTCATTTCCACATTAGAGTTGAACATCATGCGCGATTCCACGTAGATATTCCAAAATATCGGTATTGGGGTCAAAGGCTGTGACTGAAGCCTTGAGACGAGCATCATAATCATGATATTTTTTCATTTTTCTCGTTTCCACTGATCTTCCTGCCACTAGCTGCTCGTAATTAACCTCTGTTAATGCTTGCTCCGCTTGTAGAGCTTCGACAAATTTCGCAATTTGAATGTGAGAACGCTCCTCAACGTGAATTAAAGGCAAAGTGCCACCCTTCCACGGCATTGTTCGTTCTTGGGTCACCATTGAGTACCAAATCTTAACAATTCCAAAATGGAATTGGGAAGGTCCCTTGGGTGTCACCTTTGCCACGTTTGCGGCCAATCCAAGTGGGTTTATGTGGGAGTGGTGGGAGTAAGGAGTTCAATGTAGGCGTCATACGCATTCTCTAGTGGAACGAAAGCAAGGGCAATGAACATTTTCAGGTTTAAGGCAACTTCTGTATCATTGTTGTATCTGGTTTGGAGTGCAGAAAATTGAATGTGTCGGTAGATGGCTTGACCCAGTTGGAAGTGACATCTGTGTAACGTTGCTTGTGGGAACATTTTAGCTGTTATAAAATGCTGGTTCGTAATCTGTTATTAATATCTCTGGATTGTAAACAATTACTTCTCCCTGTGATAGTATTTGGAAGACTTCTTGATATATTGCTTTTGATTTATTGGGTGCAAAAACGTAAACAAATGGGAGGAGTTTCATCCTCTTTTCATTTGTGTGTGGGTCTTCTCGTTGCATGACACCGTGAATTGTATAAAGTGCCATCAGACATCCATCTTCGATACCGGAATAATCGACGTAAATTGTTCAATGTGGTGAAAATTAAGAATCGATTTTGATTTTTTCCAGCATCATAAAAAAGAAAATCTTCTCCTTTTTTGGTTTTCGTTAGATATTCAGGAATAATCAATTCCTCGCAAGTAGTTGGTGTCAACAACTGTGGATTGTGTTCCTTACCAGTACGTTGCGCAGTTTGCAATAGTAAGGAAGTACCTGGCAGTTCTGCAGCTGCTCCATCGGTGGCATTGGATACAGTGTCAGCCACTATTACTTGATTACTCTCTTTTGTTTTCGCTGACTTCTTTTTAATCCTCTACAAAATTCGTTTAGCCTCCACTTTGGCAGCATTTCCGGTATGCCCATGAGTGCCTTCAATCAGAATTTCTCTTGAGAGCAATAATAATAATGTATGTTTTGCTTTGTTATGTTATTGTGACATACTATTAAATATTAAAATTGTACTCACCACTTTTGCCAGTTGACCTTGTTTTTGCTAAAGCACCACATTTGACAGTTTGACTGTATTGAACACATCGCCAAGTAGCTTGACCTGGTTTAGAGCGTATCAAATTATACATGTGTCCATTTCGTGTTAATATTTTTTTCCCTTCGGATTCAGAATCGAATCGACCCCATGAACACGTCTAAATACTGTCAGGAACTAGTTCTAACTGGGTATGGGCACTGAGGATATTTGGATTCTGGTTTGAATGCGAACACAGGTCATAATAGCCATTCAATTGATTTCTGTTTTAGCTGTGAATTCGTCATTTATTGATACCGGTACATGTACAGCTGGTAATTGCCGAAAAATTATTCGAGCGTCATTACGGACGCTATAATTTCAATTTTCATTAACTTACAAATATCTAGAAGAAATACAGTCTAGATTACCTGAACAAGAGTCGAAGACACCGATGATTATTGAAATATATCGCTAAGAAAAATTAAGAAAATAACTTTCCCAAGCAACGGTAAAGTCCCCTGTAGGACTCGACCATTTAACAACAATATAAAGGACGCCAAGCGTCGTAACAAATCAAAATCTCTTAACAGTTTATCAAATAACCATAAATAATTTCGGGAGTGTTCAATCGCTTACCGATATCCCATCAATTAAACCAGTCGCATTAGATCTCTCCCAACGAAGTAAATCGTCCTCAAAACCAGCCAGAAGAGTTTCTAAAAATTGCCAATTTTTCGCGATGTTTAAAAATTATGATAATTCCACAACATGACTGTCCAAGGTGATGTCCTAACGACTAGACATTAGACACAAACGACACCAAGTCGAGCGCCACTCGACAGAACGTTACCAATCATTTGGTTGACTAACATTAGGCTCCAATTAATTTGTTGATTAGCCATCAATCGAAGTCTAATGAGACTTAATACGTCTCACCAGCCAAACAATATTCTAACATAATATCGGCTATAGCCAACATAACTTAAATTATCGCCATAATAGTTCAGCAATGTCAAACAACACGTGGCGAGAATTAATTAATTAAATAATTCCGATAATAACGAAACTTTTTCGACAATTCTCTTGCTTGGAATTCGTTAGAGTAGGGGTGAATATCCTCCGAAATTCTGCTCCAAAATATCTGACCCATCCGATGGCGCCATCACCCATCTTCGCTTGACAAAAAGACTCAGTGCGCAAATAGGATATTCTTCAAATTACGTGCTCTTTTTTCCAAAGTTGCTGGAGCAACTGAATCCAGACATCATAATTCCTCGTTGTCCTCCGAAGTCCCGCAATGCAATTGTCCATGGGTAAGCGATGACAATGACTCGATATAATGCAAAAAATAAAGAATAAATCAGAAGAATTGTCGTATTTGAAAAGTTCGACTCTTGTTCGGGATGACTCCTCGTTTGGACATCAAAAAGGATTGTCGAACGGTCGAAACGAAATAACAGGTTACAGCTTATAAGTAATGTCTATATACCGCCCATACTCTCATTATTGTTTTGACGTGGCGTATTTCACCAGTACAATTGCAGTCTGAATTACTGGATGGTATGTCAAATCGTATTTAATTTCTTTTTTTTTCAAGCACCCATTTTCTTTCAGAATAATTTACATAGTGAGAAAATGGCTTGAGAGGTATTTTCAATCATTAAAGAATGCGGATCTCGTGCCTTTCCCGGTCTGGACTTGTGTTTGGCTCATCTGAGTCATTATGACATCATCCATCCAATAGTGCATGGGTCACTGCCCTCAACGACTGAATAAAAACCTGACTGTCGGAAGAAAATAACAGGTGCTTTGAGGGATAGATTAAGAACGAGGGATGAGTTTGAGGCGATTATGAACGAAAAAATTAATAAATTTTCCAGAGCATGAAGGTTTTTATTTTTATACTTTTGAACAATGAATCTGTTACCAGATAGGTTCGCAATTTTTTTCTTATATCTACTTGTCGATTTATTCTTCATTATTTT
This sequence comes from Fopius arisanus, assembly GCF_000806365.1. Classification (NCBI taxonomy): domain Eukaryota; kingdom Metazoa; phylum Arthropoda; class Insecta; order Hymenoptera; family Braconidae; genus Fopius; species Fopius arisanus. Next base: position 73,164 of record NW_011887797.1, on the reverse strand, counting down.
CTTGAGTATTTTCCCAATCAGCTAAGTCAGAATGCGTACCCTTTCATGCATTGTCAGAGTACATTGCCATCCAATGCGTTCCTAGTTCATCGCAATCAGCTGTATTTGCGATGATTATATAAGGGCTGGTCCATTTAAAGGGAATCTTATCGGCTGAAAACACTTCTTCGAAGGTAACATTGGCGGCAGTCCATGCGAGAGCCAGCGGCAAAACTGGGCTGTAATGGACACTTTGACACGTCCACGCCATACACGTACAGTTTTGAAAAATTAATTCTTCCATTTTTTAAATCATAAGGATTTCAGTTCTCATCCCCATTGAATGACCCATTTTCAACAAAACCGGGAATTACACGCTTTGGTCATTGTCTCGGAATAGCATTACCAAATGTCTCTCTACTGGTCCCACGATGAAAAACAACAGATTCCTTTTCCATAGGATTCAACGGATACTTTGCTGTTGTTTCGGCTAAAGCCTTGGGATATGCAAGCAGAACACTAGGGCTTAGTTTTTCTCTTCTCATTATCAAAGAGGCTTCAGGAATTGTGATTTTTTAATTTTTATAACTTCTTTCAATTGTACAAATGAACGCGATTCAATAGACATTTACTTTGGCTGAATACATCACTGTGGATGTGTCCGACCATTTCTACAATTTTTCATGTCTTTGTAATTTTCCGTCGTTTTTATATTTTGTGTAACGAAATTTTCTTGTTACTAATAACAGTCATTAGGAAAAGCTACTATTAGTAGGTAGAGGCATCTGGCATCGGCTGAAAGAGCCGAGCGAAGGATGATTAGGTCATCGGACGACGGCCGGGGCTAGGGCCGACGTACAGGCATTCTAACTGCGTGATTCCAAAGGCCACCACCGATTTAGACCCGGGACCAACGGCTAAGTGAAAGGACTAGTGCCCCCGTGATCCCGTCGAGATGATTGGTGGCTTTGGGGTAACGGATGGCGCACATATGCCGAAAAGTTCAGACTAGGGGGAGAAAGCCCTGGGAGATCTCGAGGCAGTTAGCGTTAAGTACTGGGGTCGAGCGGATGCTTTAGGAGGTCGGCATCAGTTGGTGGCAATAATTTTTTGGGGGCTTATGATGGGTACGTGGTTCCGATCTAGAATCGGGATAGCGAGAGAAAGGGATGCTTACGTGTCTTCGACTAGTGAAATGGATTACTTTGTGGCTGTAGCGTGAATGCTTTCGGTCACAGAGACCCATGTGCTGAGTGAATCTCATGGTGTTGGGGTGGATTAAAGGTTGGCAATCGAATCCATTCCCATAGAGCCGATCGCACTTGCCTCCATGTGAAGTAGCTCCGGTTTTGACTCACGATGAGATTGCGGTAACTAAGGATCTTTGAGTTGGGGTGGACATGAGGTGGGTGAGAAACGTCTCCGGATGCCAATGTCGCATGTGCCTCGAGACGTTCAGAGTCCTGCCGGATAAGAAGGATTCGCAGTTGATCTGTAGCTCCTGCAAGGTCGAATCACCCTAGAGGAGAGTAGCAAACATGGGAGGGATGGCCACATCCCTCCGTGAATAACTGGGGGAATACGTCCCTCGAGGGTTCTCGCTTAACGACGCCGCGACTACCGTATCATGCTGATACTGGCTCGGCATTGTGAGACGCGCCACCGAAAGTCCGCGGAGTAGAGCAAATTTCTTCACGGCTGGTTTCTGTCAGGTGTCCCATAAAAACCTGACTGGCGCCCAATCGTGAACCATAGAGGCGGCAGCCAGAATAGTTCGGGAACTATTCCGGGATGCTGACACGGGAAAGTTCTCTTTGATTTGTCATTATAAACCTTCTTCTTTGTTGCTCCACCTTCTAGTCCTCCTACAGGATGATGCACCATCTGGGTTTTCCATAGAATTACTATTTTTGTGATGACCGCATCCCATACATAGTTGAATGATGTCATAACGTACACCTTGTATGGAGTGCTCCTTCCATGATAGACCCATGGAACGAGCACTCTGCAAATTTATAATTCCACTTTTCGATTTTGATAGAACAGCTTCTAACACATTTATGGTAATTAAATTTTTTTTTTACAATGCTTTCAACACAGCGCACGCTATTTAAACTTTGAACAAAATATCTGACCTACTGGCAGTTTGTAGTCACTAAGTTTGGTGAAAAGTCAAATTACTTTATGGCGGTTTCTGGCTATGTAATAAAAGTATTGGATCGGTGCACGGCATATATTTTAAGTAACCCAGAACAGCTTTCGTCTATCCTATAGTTTTTCGACTCGGCCTCTGTAACATAAGGTGAAGCTAGGTAAAACGAGCCCTGTGGAATTTTACCGTGAACCTTAAAGACGGATTCAATTGATGAATAAAAATGACTTTTTTTTCAAATGGAAGGTACACTTCTTCTTTTTCAATGAGCCAAGACTCAGCTCAATCAATGATTTCCTTTTTGATGCATGGTTTTTTTTCAAAGTTCAGAGATTGCACTTTTCACTACTTTACGTTATATTTTCGAGTTATCGGTTAGTGTCTGGAACATTAAATTTCTGAGGAGAGTCAACAAAGGAATGGTTCTTTGTCCATGAAGAGACGGTGAAATAACTAAATAAAAAAGTAATGAGAAAGTACGGTAGTTGAAACCTGATGACTCTACGGTCATTATTCTTTACGAAAAGAATTCTTACTGGGGCTTACTGAGCCTCTATTGCGAAGAAGTAGATAGCATTGGCCATTGCACTTCTACAATGGGTGCTCCTAGGATAGTAAGTAGAGCACCGTGCACGGTAAATCTCACTTGCTCATCCAACGAGCGATAAGCGGAAGTCACAATGAGCCCTAAGATACTGTCATCGCTCGGGCATGCGCTCTGTGCTCGGGCTAATGTGTAGTCCGGTATGATTTAAAGCGCCCGAAGCGGCTTCTATAACCTATTCTCCTGGCAACAGCCATATTTATTGTCGTGTGTGGACAAGTGTCCGAATAATTAATCAAAAAAAAAAGCAAAAAATGGAAAACTTCATTGTCCCAGATAGTGACAAAAGTAATGACAGTGAAGTACAGTTCCCCGGCTTGTTTAATGATACCGACATCGAGGGCTCAACTTTCAGCATGGCAGTGAATGCTAATTGATGACTCTGTTCCCACTGAGCAAAATATTCCCGAGGACGTATTGGAGCATGCTAGGAAAGCCGAATCAATCATCATACCACCACTGTCAAAGCCAATTTATGATCAAACATATCATAAGTTCAAGGATTTTCTGATAAAGAAAAATATCAAATGAATAAACGAGACAGTCGTATTGGGATATTTTCATATGTTGAAAAGACTGAATGGAATAAATCCAAATGAGAAGGTGAAGCCGGCCATAGCACCAACGTCATTGTATTCATTCCATGCTGAAATCTACTCTCTTTGCGTATTTGCGTACGAAAAAATGGACATCAAAAATTCACCACTGTCAACTTTTCTATCAGCCTATCAGAAGCAGTCTGATCATATTAAGAAAAAAGCGAAAATATTCACCGAGGACGAAGTAGTACGATTCCTAGAGACAGGACCTTGTAAAGACTGGCTAGCAGTGAAAGTAATTGATAAAAAACTTCCATTACTTGGATATTTTAATAATACATTTTTTACATCTTGTTAAAAATGAAAATTTTTAGGTACAGTATAATTTTAGAAGAAAATTTGAACAAAACTGCTTGTATCCGAAATAAAAAAATTGATGTAAAATACATGATTCATAAAAAAACTAATTCATTTTATTTCTTGTAGGTGGCATGCATCCTCAGTATCCATGGGTTTTGTAGACAGCTGAAACTGTATAAATTGACTCCTGAACACATTGAGGATCATGGCACATGGCTCAATTTCAAGTTGGTAAAAATCAAAAACGGCTCCACTTGACCATTTCCACGCACTAGGATCTTTTGTCAGACTGTGGAGAAGTATATGGCCTCGAGACCAGCTGGCTATGTGTCAAAACCAAACTTTTTTCTCCGATACTTGAATGGAAAATGTGATCGTGAAGTGATGGATCAACACACACTAGCAGACTTCTCCAAGCGAATCGCTACCTTTTTAGGAGACCAAGACCCTAAAAATATACTGGACACCGGTGGAGACGTACGCGTGCAACAATTGGAGTTGAGGCTGGGATGGTTAAAAAAAGCTGGAGGGCGGAAATCAGGCACAGTCGCCGAAGGCTACTCTGACGTCAGCCGAGCCCAGATGATTGGAAATTCTTCCGGAATAAGCCATGCTGTAGTGAAAAAGATGACTCCTTCCTCTACAATTACTAAATCGATTTTACCACACTCGCCAGTTTCTGGAAATACAATTCGATCGCAGCCATCGACGTCAAAATCGGGAGAAACATTTCCACCTCCAAAAAAAGTAAAATTTGATTCCCCACGATCTTCACCATCCGTTGAACTTCTCAAGGATGGGCTACACAGCAATCAGTATCTGGACACTAACTCCAATCAAGTTATCTACCTCAATTTTAACAATTCTACAGGATTTAATTTCTTTGGCCATCATGACAAGGAAAATCGATAAAAAATTATCATGTCTCCTTTGTAAACATTTCGTTGTTGTTCAGTTCTGGAAGACTTATAAGAGAGTTGTTACGAAGAAAGTAACGTGCTTTAAATTAGAATAATCCTCATATTTTTTTTGAATCTATATTCAAATTTCATTAAAAAAAATGGGAGCTTTTCATTTGAATAAGCATGTGAGGGAGCTCACGCCAAAAAATACGGACCCAAGGGATCCGTCTAATTAATAACAACAAAATCCTCGAACCATGCGAAAACTATTGTTAAAAACCACAATATCCTTAAGAGTAAAAATATAGTATACATCGCGCCTAAATATCGTTTGTACCTAAATTTATATTAATACGTGCTACTGCGGCACGAACATGAAGAGTTATTTTTTCTCGTATTTAAGGTTGAAAAAGTAGTTCAAAATACTTCTCAAAAAAAGGGGGGGGGGGGGAAGGCCTTCGGCGATCCCTGTCTTCCGTGCCTTGTGCAGCAGACTTCACACTCCTCACGAACCGTCGTTTATCGCACTCATGTCATAATGTACTATTGTTTATACACATTTCTTCATATTGTCGTCAGTTCTGCGATTTTCACAACAATTTTATTGGCTACATGGAAAATCCGAGAAAAAATTAATCAAAATGAGAAAGGAAAAATATGTTTTCACGTAAAATAATTTTAGAAAATCGTTGAATAACATTTGCGAACGTTTCGAGTAATACTAAATTGTGTATTTCCCTACAGAACAAAAATTTTTGAATCCTTATTTAAATTTATGCAGTTCAGCAGTGCACACCCACAATACAATCCCGAATTTGTCACTCTTCCCAAATATTTTTTTGGGTCAACTTCTATGTACTTTATCTTTCACGTGGCAAAATATATCACACCAATTTTCGCAGACGATAATCTATCATTCATATACCCTGGCAATCTGATATCCACGCAGTTGTGAGGATGTTGTTGGGATGTTGCTGGGATAGTATTTACCAGGCAATCAAGGGGGGGGGGGGGGCAATCAATTTAAAATAATGAAAAATGAACAGAAATTATCTAATGATTGGCAAATGATGTATTTATGTAATTACATTGCTGTGGTGTAATTAATTATATTCAATTACATTCTAAGAAATTATAGGTGTGGATAAAATTCTAGGAAATTATTGACGGGGTAATATATCATGGAATAATTCCCGTAGGGAGGATGCAATATCTGCCGGAAAATGACAGTAGATTGACCCAAAGAAGATTGACTAAAGTAGTAGTATTTTTAAACAAGTCATTAATAGAATAATTAGGAAATGATTTGGAAATATTTAGCAAACCCTTTTTAGAATTTGGAAATAAGTAGATATTTAATTATTATTAAAATTAAAATTAAAAAATCAATTATTTAGAATTTTGTATAATTTACCATGTTATAAAAAATTGATGATTCCCAATATAAACTATCAACTCTCAAACAATTTGCAGCATAGGCTCAGATTCTAGAAATCATTTGCAATCGATTGGATAAAAAATTTTTTTTTTCCATGAATTTTTCAAAAATTTGTCGGCTATCTTCATGAAATTTTTTCATTAATTAATAAAAAAAAAACCATCAACTCTCAAACGTTAAAAACCGATGTACAATGACCGGCTAATGGATTACAAGCAATTCTGAATGGTAATTTATTTGAAAAATATTTTTTGTCGGCTAATTGGATACTGCTGCCCCCATGGCCGCAGCGTCACGTGGGATGACCATATTCATTTTCTTTTTTTATAATTATAAACTTTATATGACATTTCCACATCAAAAGAACATTGTCCTTATCATTTCCAAATCATTTTACATCGTTTAGAATTTGGTTATTGCAATTTTTATTAAATTCCGCCAATTACATGGTTGAACAGTTTATTAATAATAATTAAAAAAAACTTGTCCACACATGTATACCCTTTCGGGCTTTTACATTTCCCATCCCCAATTGTACCGCAATTACGCCGAGGGCCGAAGGGAAAACCTCATGGGAAAAAACCTTGGCCAGGTACAGTCGTCTCTTTCGAGACTACCGCTCGTACGATGAAACCTGTGCAAGTTAGAGCGAATATATCTCTAAAAAACCCCTGGCATTTCCCCGACTGGGAATCAAACCCACGAATCTCATGTGCCAACCCCCTACGCTCTAACCGCACGGCCACCGCACGTAGGTTAATAATAATTAAATATCCACTTATTTCAAAATTCTAAAAAAGGTTTTCTAAATATTTCCAAATCATTTCCGGATTATTCTATTAATGACTTTTTTAAAAATATCCAATTTGCTCGCCAAGTATACCTCGGTCTGTTCTGGGGGTTAGAGTGACCCCAGCGGCATCGTCGTGCCTCACCCCAACAAAGGGAGGGCGTCACACGCAATGCTGGGGTGTCTGCCCGTTAGTCAATTCAACAATTCCTCAGTAGTAGCCCCGCTGTCAGAGGGACTAATCGAAAGTGAGGTTGTAGTCCTCTGCGTCACTGAAGTGTTTTTGTTTCATTAAAATTGGGTAACAGTAGGATGCGCGAAAAGCAGGATATGAGGATGCTTTATTTGAAATTAAAGAGATCGAAAAGAAGGTGGGAAGGCGGCATTTGAAACCCAACTGCCGAGTTCGGTGCTCCCAGTTTTTTTTTACTGCAAATCATTTTTACTCCATATTCTACTCCACAAAATCCTCATTTTCACCGTTTCTCTAAAATCGCGAATTAGTAAACCATTCGTTTGTTCTGCTAACTGATTTTTTTTCACATGTTCTCATTAAAGAAAATTAACTTGTAGGTCTTAATAAAAATTTTTAATTAATTATTTTGTATTTTTTGCGAACCTTTTAGGATAATAAATCGGAATCGGCATTTGGAAAGAAAATAAATTAATGGGGGGTGTCATTTTCCTGATGGTTAATTGTTATGAATCAATAGCTATAAGAGAGATGATACTGCGCTTCTTCAAAGAGGTGCGCTACTGGATAGGCTACGTGCTTGGCTGAGTCGCTGCTGGTTCAGTCCTAGCTGCGATTGATTTTTTATATAATTATTAATATGATAGCCATTTTTTTAAAATAAATGGCTAATCATCAATCGAAATTTCTCATAACAACTACGTGTGAGAGTAATTCTATTCATGATTAGCTATTTACATGGTGATTTTGTTTTTTTGTCTCTTTTATTCGCGCTCGTATTTTGATTCGGATCCAACGCTTTCCGCGAATTCCCGCGCCATCCAAAAAATAAACAAAATCACCATTTAAATGGAAAATTAACTGCAAAATCCCCTAACCTTGGCAGGGGACTTGTGCGTTGGGTGGGATCTTCCCATGGCGTCACTTTTTCCTTGGGGAAAAACTCGTCCTGTGTCTCCTGCGTCCTGGCGATAACTGCCAAAAAATAATTCAATAATTGGACACCAAGTATCGTTACTATAAGCTGATAAAGTAGAACCCGCTATCACCGATTGAGGGTCTAGCACAAACCAGTATTGCCCCCGTCTCGCATTGTGCTCATATCCCGATGTCCAGAACCGATATCGTTTATCTACTCCCATTTGTGTGAACACCCGCTGTGGCGTAGCTGGTATCAGAGAAATAGAAATACATCCGGTGCGAGACCACCCGTATTTTTAGATGCACCAATTCTCATTATCGATGGAACGATATAGAAAAATATTAAAAAAACTCTTACCATTTATGCTGCAATACATACTCTATTGATACGTATCGCATCATGTCCAAAATAGAAATCTTTTCTATGCTTTACAATAACGCGTGTATTGACATCATGAGTCCCATATCTTCAGGATATTATACAGGTATTCAAGAGATACCGTTGTTTGGAGGAACACGAAACGGCTTACCCTCGCAAACTGGCAGTAGACAGTGTAAAGGTGACCTAAGGATATGCCTGTAAACACAGGGAACAGACCGCCCGTGGTCACGAACTAAAAGACGGAGGAATCAACATTAGTGGAGACTTTCACGGACAGACCTTTATTACTGCCGGATACTTTGTCAATAAATAAAATGCATAGAAAACAAGTGACTACCGGTATACTAACGTAAATGACTATCGGTTCACTACCGTGAACTAAAGAGGTATGCTCACACCCGTCGTCCGGATAATGGCAATCTTTTCTTGGACGGTGGTCACGCTAACTCCTTCGAAATTACATAACGTAGCGCTTTGTATACCACTCATGTGAGAGTATTTCTCTGTCGCATCTGCATTGCCCCACTATGATGAAAAATCCACATCGATATTCTGAAAAACTGATAGATTAATCAGTTTTACACATTCACATTCTGGGTATAAAGCAATACGCATCTACGATGGTGTGGTGAAAGCCAATATCTACGGGTTGAATAGTACACGTCCTGTCATGGCGTACGATAGGTATTGCTCAACGTATAGAATATTTAGAAGATGGGCCAGGAGGCAGATATAAAAGAGCGGTTGTTGAAAACTTGGCCAGTATTTATGTGGCTTGAAACTGCAGAGCGTAATCGAGAAAAGTTCATACTACAAGATTTTATGAGAAAAACTATTTTCATAAATTTCAAGTACGCCGTACTCGTACAATACTAGTACAATGGTAGTACGGCGTACTGGTATCGTACTTTTATGATACTGATGCGCTGTAAACGGATCCAGACTTTTCTGATGATCTTAATTAACTTCTAATTAATTTTTATATTTTTTGCTATTATTGATGACCTAAAATCCTGAAAAGGAAAAAAAATGTGTTAAAAATAATTTCGGTCATCTACGCATTAGTACCGTGCTACCATTTCGCTGACGTCACTTCCTTCCTTCTCCCAGAGAAACCCCTCTCAGCCAGACGTGCGAGTTTTTCTTCTACGTTCTTTTTCGTGTTTTTTGGACGAAGTTTTTTATTTTAGCAGGCGTTTGTGTGTGAGCAGAAAGTTTAGTGGTTCACGATTACTTTGAGGTAAGTCATTCAACTGATTTATCCCTAATAATGCAGACAAGATGCAGTGAAATTTTCGATTATGTACGGTGGTTATGGCCTCGTTTACACGTCTTATTTTTTCATTGGAAATTCGTATTGTGCTTTCTTGTGCCGGTTGGTTGAGGGAAAATAATTCAATTGTCGAATTACTACATTCGAAAATAATTCGGCGGCGGGAATAAAAACTTAAATCACTCGACAAGCAATGAGGCTATATCCAATCATGTCTCAACAATTCTCTGTGATTAAACAATCACAATAAAAGTAAAATTAAAGAATTTTCCAAATAGAATAATTTGCATAAGATTTCGTGGATATTCCTGAATTGTTATAATTAATATCAGATTTGTCGCGTAATAAAGAAGTGTAGCACGTTAATGGAAATTCCTGCAACGTCAGTCTCAAAACTTACCAATGGAAAATTATTGACAACCCCAAGCCAGCATGACTAAACTAACGTCACGTCATTGCTGGCCAATCAGGAGGTCCAGTCCTTATTTCGTCAACGGAGTTGCGTCGCAATATTGATTTTCTGACGGGGCTACGTTCAACAAGTGTCAAGCGTGTCGAGACACGTTACTCTCGTCCCGGCCTCCAAACTTTCGTTACGACCGACGAATCTCTCGTATACGAATAAGTTATTAAAATTACTGAGTTTCAGGTGAACTAGAAATACTGTATCAGTTGATGTTTCTTTGAATATTCTGTATAGGCTTATGCCATTTTGTCATTAAAGTATAAGTGTTGACGAATTAACGGTATGAGTAACAGTCTATCGCCTCACACCACGCCAGGAGAGACCATTCCAAGAGAGCACTGTAAGTAGCCCTCCATCCTTGTCTTACTCTCTCTTTGGCTTGCTACAGGGTCTCCAAAGTCGAGTCCATCCCTAGTAATGAAATCTCGTGTTATAGTTTTCAATTCAGAGTGATTTAGCAAATTGTCAATCTTGGTAAAATTGACTGGCGCCCAACTTTTCGTTAACAATCAAATTGTCTTGAGCCCCGAAAGCTCTCGACCCAAGCCGCGTCGGGTGAAATCTTTGTCAATTCCTTCATTTCAATTATTATCGATCAAGGGAAAAAAAGATTTTGTCTCAGAAGTACATATGATAATGTTTTCAGTCATTTTACCAAATCATGAGGTTTTCGAAAAAAAACAACGAAGTTAGGGTTGTTAGCTAGATTTGCTTAATAGACTGTCGTGGAAAGACATGTGAGTAACTAATTAGATCTTTACAATATTTCCAAATATCCTGGAAAATCCGTAACATTCTTCGGAAGTGTAACTAAGAGCTCTTACTGAATTACTCTTATTGTACTTCTTAACCACTCAATTGCTCCAAATAGATAACAGCAGCAATAGAAGAACAACAAAATTGGGTTTAACATCCCATTTATATATTTATATAAATATTACGACTACCAGTAATCAATTTTGGTAGTCGTTTTGTACGCGACAATATCATTGCTGAAAAAAAACATACAGATGCCTGAGTTTTCTACGTGTTTCGTCAACTAATATTAGCGCAGATTCTCTTTGAAAAAAGAACATGATCTATGAAGTAATCACGGTTGTGGGCTACACGTTCAGCCAAGGTTGTACAATAGATTTTGGTTTTCCTTTCTACAGAAACTATATATGCATTACTAACAAATTAACGTATATTTCACCCTGCATCCAGAACAGTAACTCCGCGTTTTTTTAGCTAATCGAATCTGAAATCTAATAATTATTCTAATGATCTTTAGTAGACCGGCCCGGTGTCTATGCTTTGAGTGGATTTTATTAAAACTTTATATAATTGTTATCTTTGCGAATCATGCTTCAATTGAGCATAAAGCGTAGTCACCTACGTTTATTCATAAAACATATATTTCATAAAACATCCAGACAATCTCAGTCGAGAGCATAAACGTCGGTTATCGCGCATTCGAGAATTGGCGCATCTAAATAATTTTTTATATTTATTTTTAATTAAATTTTGCCAATTTCGCTAGAGAGAATCCTATTTCTGCGCAAGCTACGGCTCCTCAAAATAATGATGCAATGGAGAGCGACGATCTTGATCTCCACACTTCTGACTTAGATAATATCCCGATTGATCTATCTGCGCTGAATGAGTCACGAGTTTTGAATGTTTCTCGCGCGCCCGATGATTTGAATCTCCCATGCGCGCCAAGCAAAGGAGATCCCGGTCGTGGACCGGACGCATCGAACAAATTGAATCCCCCCAACGCGCCAAGCGACCAAGACGAACTTGATCGCATCCCATCTTTTGTGCAGGGGTTAGCTACTACGTTCGTTAGAAGTAACATGACGCATCGTCAAATGAATAGTGTTCTTGCCACTCTTCGAACTCATTCGTGTTTTACACAATTGCCTATTGATTGTCGCTCAATCCTCGATACACCGCGAAATCCTGTTGAAGTTGTTAATGTAGCTGGAGGGGAGTATTCTCACCTAGGGCGTCGTGAAGCAGTGATTTCTATTCTTCAAAAAACTCCCAATGACATGATTCCTGATTTGCTGCAAATGGATTGTAGTACAGATGGAGCTATATTGGATGCTGAACAAAAAATTCAAATGTGGCCAATTCAAATTCGAATGGCGAACATTCTACGTCGTAAGCCAGAAATCGTTGGTGATTGGCGGGGTTTTTCTAAATCCAATAATGTTCATGAATTCCTCGATCGTTTTATCAATGACTTTTTAGAAATTAATACTAATGGAGGCATTATTCACAATCACAAATTACATCCTACTGAGATTCGATGTTTTATTGCTGATGCACCGGCTCGCGCGCTCACTTTAGCCCATCTCGGTCACACTAGCGCACTGTTCCAAATGTTGGATTAAAGTTGGGGAGTCACGGCATGTCTTGGTGTCGCCCATAGACCTCGAACAGATCAAGAATATACTGATCGCATTGATGGTGAACACCATTCTGATCTCAATAGTCCTCTTCTTCATCTTTCGATGGGTCTCGTCACTCAAGTTTCTTTTAATTACATGCATTGTGTCTGCTTAGGTATCACTAAAAAAATTTTCTCTGTTCTCGTAAAGGTAATGTATGCATCAGATTTGAAGCTTCAACCCGATTCGATAGAAGCTCTGAATGAGATTTTGCCCGTAAACCCAAACATCTAATGCGTTTTTCAACGTTCAAAGCCACGGAATTTCGTCAAATTTTACTTTACACTGGTCCAGTACTGCTCGATAGAATGGCAGATGCATCTGTTTATTTACAGCTTCTTACTTTTCACGCTGCCATACGTATTTTTCCGCGTACGTGCGTAACATCGCAAAGAGATTATGAGCTTGCTCAATCATTGACGTGCATTCTTGTTGGTAAGTGTCAAATGGTTTACGGCGCGGAATTCATGAGCTATAATCTTCATTGTCTCCCCCATGTCGTTGAAGTTGCTAAACGTTTTGGGTGGATTGATGGATTCTCGGCATTTCCGTATAAAAATAATATGACGTACTTCAAGGAATCTTGTCGCAAACCGCATCTTATAACGATCCAACAAATATGAATTGGTCATTATTTTAACAAGTGGCATTTTTCGTCCATCTCGGGAAGGATAATCCGCAGGAATGTGCGAATGCGCACTTCTATGCGGCATTCCACCCTGAGGAGCTGGTGCCGGAGTATCAGGTATGCTTGGAGACACCAAAGTTTGGTTGTGTCTCACAGGAAGGAGCGAGGATGGCTTGAGAATGGATTGAGGATACAAAATGTACACTGTGTCTCACAGGTAATAATTACCATATTAACTTTATAACTAATGTCATTTTCACCTTTAATATTGTTTGTTTTTTCTTTTTTTTAGCACTTCTCAACGAGACAGGACGTTCGACAATGCCCATATCTCCAGAAGCTGCAAAATTTAACCGTAATAGTTAGGATAATCATATTAAATTTAAATTTAAGGCCTGGATGGATTATCTATTGAACCTCATCTTTTGTTTAAATTTGATCGTTTCAGCTTAAAATACTACTATAAAATAATGGGCTATAAAAAGAATAATGAGAAAAAAGAGGAAAAATTATTAAAGGGCGCTAAAGAGCGATATTGTTTTAAAAAGGATCGACGAAGTTTACTAAAAAATGATGAAAAATGCGCAGCTTACGATTCTCCTCCAGGAGATTGAGTGACAACTAGATACAATGGTAAGCTGCGTATGTTTTATCATTTTTTAGTAAACTTCGTAGATCGTTTTTAAACAATATCGCTCTGTAGCTCCCTTCAATTATTGTTCCTCTTCTCTTCATGATTTTTCCATATCAATCCAAGTGCTTCCTGCACCACAAATTTGATCCCCAATTTCAATGTATTAGCAGTGTAGTATAGCAGTGCGTGTGAGTGTGCGCGCGTGGGGGCCTGCCAGCTGACAGGATTTCCATCACATGAATTTATGATTTTAGAATCTCTGGCTCATCTAGAGCCAAGAAAAAACCACGTTTTATCTGATAACTAGAATTATTCACAATATGATAATTATCTCGATCTCTAATTTTTTTAACATGTATGTTCTTGTTGAAACAAAATTTGAGTGTAATAAACTTGAATTTCAATTAAATGAAGAGTAATCATTGTTCCTATGACCCTGTTCGCGATTATTAATGAACATACTTAGTGTTACTCCATGAAATAATGTAATGATTATCGCAATAATACTCGTCGTATGCTGCAGAATTTTCTTCAATTTGAGGCTACACGGAAAAATAGTTCTGGTAACTATAGCAATAGAATTTTTCAACTGGGTAAAGCCGTGAGTGGTACATGAGGTGTTGTCTACTATCTCATTAGTTGGCATTAACTTTACAATGGATAAAAGTAACTGTAACCCAATTTTACTATAATCTATACAACGTGAAAAAAGGTCAAATGAAATGGTAGTGTGAATCTTTCATTTTAGTTGATAGAACATGATAATTTATAGTGAAAGCAATTAGAACTCTGATAATTGTTTTCATAATAGTAAAAAAATAAAGGTTTCTTAAACTATCTTTTTATTGTTGTTTTCATCATTTTTTTCTCTCAGTGAGGAGCCATCATACGGGCCTAGTTTTAAAAATTTTGCTAATGACTAGAGACCCTATGCATTAAGAGCAATTTTTGTGGGCAGACAAATTTAATATCAATAATTGCCGAAATAATAATTCTTGGATTATGATTTAGAGACTTTGGAAAATCGGATTGAATTAACTAACGCGCTGTGTGCTGAAAGTTTACGAATTGCGATAAAGGCGCCCGGAAATTATATAGGGTATGATTCGTGGCCAATCAATAAATTAAAGCACAGCTGACAGGATTTCCAACAGTCCATCAGGGCTTTAAATGATTAAATTATTAAGTTTAGTTAAGAATTGAATTATTGAATAGTAAGTTATTTCATTGTTTAATTGAAATTTTAAAATCTTCTATAAAAATGTATTTTTTTGTGAATAAAATAATTTTTCATCTATTTTGTTTATTTTTTATTGTTTTTTAATAATAGAATCGTCGGGAAGAAGGGAAGGGAAGGGGAGTTTGCTACGCGTTACATGTCGCGTACTGGTATAATCGTGGTATAGTACCTAATACTGTACCATTATGTTATTAGTATACGGGTACACCTTATTGGGTATAGTTGGGCTTCTTTGACTACTATAACTGGACCTATAATTTGTGACCTTGGCCGGAGAATTAAAATATAACAATTCCCGGCGAAGGCACGATATTGGGGAATTTTACGATAATCTAAAAAATGAAAGGGAAATTTATTATAATTTATGGGAGGACCTGAAATAATAAGAGGGAGGGGGATTCTCAATAATTACTCGGGGGGATTTATAAATTGACTATCTGTATTCTACTCTTTTTACAAACTATTACATCAAAATAATCCGGGCCTTTTGACGAATATAACTCGAGGGTGGGGGGTAAGGCCAACTCACTTGCGGCTACGCGAAATAATATAATAAAAAGAAGGGGAGGCTCTAACTCTGGAAAATGGGGGAGAAGTGAGGGGGGCCGACTGAAAAGGTAATAATTAATAGGGGGCTTAATCTACAAGTAAAATAAATTTACTGGAGGCTCACCGTTGGGGGGAAATTGGCACGGGGCAGGGAAATTCGTTGGGGCAGGGAATAAAAAATGGGGCACTCACGGGGAATGGTGTCCTCAGAATTCTCTCGGTTTTCCTCTGGGCTTTTGCCTCCTTCCTTCCTTCTCTCTCTCTCTGCCCTTTCCGTGTATCCTCTCCACAATAGTTCTCCTCCTCACAATCTTTCCAATAGTTCCTTTCACACACGAAAATAGTTCCTCTCCTCGCAATAGTTCTCCTCCTCACATTCTTTCCAATAGTTCCTCTCACAGTATTTCTCAAACTAGTTCCTCCAATAATTCCTTTTACACACTAATTCCTTTCCTCACACTTTGTTTCTTCACAATTTGTTAGGGTCTTTTCACAGGGTCTCTTCGGTGTAACTCTTTTACTTTACGGGGCAGTGACTCGTAGGGAAGCTGTGGCACGAGTGATAGCTGCCTATCATTTTCACTTGTTCTTCCCTGGTTTTGGGGGGGCCATCGGGTGTCCTTCTTCTTCTCATCTGGGGGGCTCGTACGGGGGATGTCTCTTTCTTCCGGGGTCACGTGGGATCCTCTTCCTTGATGCCTAGTGCGTGATGGCGCGGGGAATGGGGACGGGGGTAAGGAGTATCTGGGGATGGGTTGCCCAACGGTGGCGAAAAAGATTACTTAAACCTAACTTAACCTATCAAAAATAACATATATTAATTAGGGGGTCGGGGGGAGGGGGCGCAAAATTCTGCCTCGTCACAAATTTCTTCAATGAATCTGGAAATAATGGCTCACTGACAGAAAATGTAGCAAATGGATGATAAAGAATTTTGGAAAATGTGAAATGTGACAAGTGTATAACCACCTGTTATGGACCCGAGCGGTTGGGTTCGATGTTAGGGATAGATCACTCGTAGATAATTAGAAATGAATATCTCTCAGGGAGATTCGACTTTTTTAGCGATTAAACGATTTATTAAATAAATAAACTGTTTGACTAATGCCGTAGGTATCAGGCAATATGAGTTACAAGAAGGCGACTTAACGAATCGTCGGATTACTAATTGTCTGTGTCTGACAACCTGACTAACTGACCCGGTGGCAACGAAGTCACGAGCTTATATTTCATCGTGGATTCGATTGCAACAAGTGTTCTGTCTTTGTTTTAGACCTGGAGAGGCATCGGGTGACGTCCCAGGTGTACGTAAAGGCCATAGCCGTTGATGGGGCGAAGTGCTGACACTGGGGTGCACCAATGATCCACATTATGACGAATATATGTGGACTTATTCCACAAATATTCGGGTTAGTTTATATTTCAATATCATCTTTGTCTGATTCGACATTACATGTTCTGGATAATATGTGCCACTTCGCGTGTCCTCATACTATCTAGATTAATGAGAAATTACCTAATACTATTTCTTAATTAATGGTATTTCTAGGGCATAGCATCCCTCCCCGTCAGGGAAGAAAATTTCTACACTAGGAATTTTCTATTCAACCCGAAAACACTGATCCATTACAAATAATACAATGTTAATCTCTTCACAATTTACTTAAGATATTAAAAGAATCCCTGCGCTAAAATGTTAAAGTTTCTCCTGCCGATGTAGGGCCGACCTTAGCGCTGCGGTTTTCGAGACCATCATTATCGTGTGCAGTAAACTCCTTAGAAGTTATAATTCTGGTCCCCGCAAGCTCGATGAGGCATCGATTTCAGAGGTCAAATTTCCAAAATTTCATTTAGGGTGACCTGCGCCCTGAAGGGCGGATCTCTAAATTTATTGATATTGATATGAGATAAGTTCTACGGAATCCCAAAGTCAGTCGTCGCCCTTTTAGGCCACGGTTTTCGACACCAGCAGCAAAGGGCTAACCCTAGGACAACTGCGAGTATCACTAGTACTCCGATAAATATTGATGAAGGGTGAGTGAAGAATTCTTGATAGTCAAAATTGTTCTGCACCCTGTCCAGGTTTTCCTCCTCCGTTTGCAGCCGAACTTGAAGCCCTTCCAGTTCCTTTATGTTCCGAACAAAGTTCGGTAACTGGATGTCACTTATGTTCCAGTTTTGTTTGTTTAGTCTAGCGATCATGGTGTCATCCAATGTCAAATTCAATTTCGGATGAACATGGGTATTGATGGTTATTTCCTATGTGTTTTCCGACCTCTGATAGTGAAATCCGAGGCGACTATCTCACAAAAATTATCAACTCTTAAAATCCCTGAATCTTCCAAGACATCTCTAACTTCTTTGTCACCACAATTTGCCACTATTCCTTCAGGCTCTGAAGTGAGAACCCATAACGTCAAAATGAATTCAAGGAGTGATACAAAATACGGGCCTGTAGGTCGTACTGAGCGTTTCACTCGAAGATGTTCAAACTGTGATAAACTTGGACATCTTGCTTCCGACTCTTTTCCAGCCTGTGTGGTTTGTGGATTTATTGGAGACCACAGATCAGCACTTTGCCCTTGGAACGTTGGTAATCGGTTTGGTACTCTTGTTTAACGTTCAAGCCAACGACCGTACCCGTATCGCAGGCATGCTGATGACGCTTTTACGTTTTCCTTCTTGGTGAGCTCGTACATCTCCTTGATGTTTACGTCTCTCTGTTCCGTTGCGAATTTTGTTGAAAGTTGTCCTAATTTTTGTCTGTTTTCTGGTTTTTCTGGTGCGACAGTTTTCCTTTCCAAAAAGGACGTTCATCTCGGGTATAAGGCATATGTCCGTGAATTTTCGCAAAACCATGCATAAAAGGGATCTCAATGCCCTTTGGGATCTCCCGGTCATTGAAGATGATTTGGAGGATATTTTCAATCTTCGGTTGCTGTTCGGAGAGGTGGCTGCTCTACAACCATGTCATGTGTCTCAGCAATTGAAAAATGACTCCACTATCTGTCCTAGCTGTTCTTTATACATCTGGACATACTTTTTCTTGGGGTGGAATTGGCACGTTCGTTTCGTTAATAAAACTTATGGTGCTCCTTTTGAGAATCTCCCCAACTAATATTTTAAATAAATAAATGTTAAACGTGAAATTCTCTGCCTGTACCATGAAACATCACTTATCCTGTAGATAAAAAATTTTCAGGTCATCCAAGAACGATATTTTCCGAGGCTGGGGTCCATATAGTCATGCTTCTATGAATGGACGAAGTCGATTGACATGAACTCTCTGTGTTTTTTTCTTATTTCCACTTTTAATCGTGTAGTTCACCTCAGAACTTTTCGTGATGATTTCATAAGGTCCGATCCAAGGTTGTGTGAGTTTCTTCGATCGTCCTCGTCGCAGAACATCATTTTTGAGAAGAAATTTATCCCCAATTTCGAAATCCATAGGCTGTGCATCCTTGTCATATTGTATCTTCGATTGCCCTTTAACTTTATCAAGGGTTTCCTTTGCCTCTCGATGAGCTGCTCGCAATCTCTCTCGAAGTTCTTGAGCGAAATCATCGTGAGAATACGTCAGACGGGGTACCTGCTTGATGGCTGTCGGTAATCAGCTCGCTTTCCAAAAATTAACTCGAAAGGTGTGAGTTTCGTAGCTGTTGAGGAGAAATGTTATATGCGAACATAGCATAAGGTAACCATATGTCTCAGTCTGTCTGATCTTCCTCAATAAAACTCCTTAAATATCCAGGTAGAGTGCGATGTGACCTCTCTACAATGCCATTTGTTTGTGGATGATAAACTGTGGTCTGTATTTTCTTTATTCTGAGAAGTTTGCATACATCTTTGAAAACTTCGCCCACGAAATTTGGTCCTTGATCCGCGAGTTGTTTTTGTGGCGTTCCACACTCACAAACTATTTTTTCTGCAAAAGCACGACCAATAGTATTAGCTCCATGGTCCGGAACAGGGATAGCCTGGCTGAATTTTGTCAGTGCATCCTGAAACGTTAGAATGTATTTCTTTCCTGAGATCGTGATGGGCAATGGACCTACTATATCCATGGCACACTGCTCAAGTGCTACTTCAGTACTTTTCCCAATTATCATTGGGACTTTCCGGACTTTTCCCAGCTTATTTAGTTGACATTCCTTACAGCTCCCGACGTAGTCCTGTACATCAGATTTCATCCTTTTCCAGAAATACTTTTGTTTAATTCTGGTGTACATTCGTTTTATAACAGGGTGACCAGAAATCGGTGTATCATGATATCCCTTTAATATTGTCGGAATATCTTCGTCAGCAGGTGTAATGACCTCATCGATGGAGTCAGAAATTTTTGCTTGTGTTTTCTTTGCTTGTGTTCGAGTTACGACGTTAATGCGGCTCAATGCGTCAGCGTTTGTATTTAATTTACCAGGTACTACCTCGTATTCATATTCCTCTAGTAGTATTCTCCAATGGATGAGCCTTGATCCTGGATCCTTGACGTTGAAGATCCACCTCAAGGACCTACGATCTGTTACTACAGTGAATTTCCAACCTTATAAGTAGGGTCTAAAGTGCTTAACACCATACTACGGCCAATAATTTTTTTTCTATTGTACTGTAGTTTTGCTCAGCCTTGTTAAGAGTTCGACTAGCGTAGGCAATTGGTAGATCCTTGCCTATTTCTCCCTGTGATAGTACAGCTCCTATAGCCTTGTTCGACGCGTCTGTAGGAAGCAGAAATGCTTTTTCAAAGTTTGGATACTGTAATATTGGTGCTGTGATCAGACATTTCTTGAGACTTTCAACTGCATTTTGTTCTCTCTCCCCCCCCCCCCAATTCTATTTTATTTCCTTCTTTAATACCACAGAAAGAGGTTTGGTAATTTTTCAAAAATCCTTGATGAATTTCCTGTAGTACCCTGCCAATCCCAGGAAAGATATAATATCTTTCTCACATTGGGGAACTGGAAAATTAGATACGGCCTCTATTTTACTATCTGCTTTGATCCCATTCTCAGAAATGATATGTCCGAGGTAAACAACATCTTTTCTTAAGAAATTCAGTCTCAGATTCGCTTTTTTCAGACGCTGCAGAACCTCTATTAACCTTAGATTATGTTCTCTTAGGCCTGAACCGAAAATTACGATGTCATCTAGATAAACAAAACATCGTATTCCTTGAACTCCAGCCAGAGTAGAATTCATCAGCCTTTGGAATGTGGCAGACCCTCTTTTAACCCCAAACGGCAATCTATTAAATTCATAATGTCCATAGGGTGTGGAAAATGCCGTTTTCCATTTATCTTCCTCCTTGACAGGTATTTGATGAAATCCTGAAGCTAGATCCAGTGTTGAGAAGTATTTAGCATTGCCCAAACGATCTAAAATATCAGAAATGTTAGGCAAGGGAAATGAATTGCCAATAGTGACCTGGTTAAGTCGTCGGAAATGTACTACCACACGAAATTATATTGTGATGCATCCATTTTTTGAGGAACTCTAAGTAGAGGTGCATACCATTGACTTTTACTTGGACGCACAACTCCATTTTGCAGCATTTCTTTGACCTGACGATCAACTTCTGTTTGTGATTCTGGTAACCGATGAGTTCTGACGCTTATTGGCGCTGTGCCTGGTTTTAACGGGACCTCATGTTCCAGGTGATCTGTAACTCCTGGAGAATCTCCCGGTAACTGCACAATTGAGTTGTATTCTTCTAAAATCTCTAAAAGAGAATTTTTCTCTTCCTTATTTAGATGGTCAATTCTCAACTTCTCATGCAGTAATTTAATACGATCCTGTTTTCCAGACTTCTCCAGCTTCATTATTATTTCTTCTGTTAATAATTGTTTCAATTTCACTGTTGGCGGGTCTATAAAAACATCTCTTCCATTAGTGTTAATAATGCAAACAAGTGCTTTACCATTTACTGCCTTTCTCAAACATTTTTCCATAAAAACACCGTCAGTCAGCTGTTTTTTCCGAACTATACCGGTTTTCTCACTGTGTGTATTGACTTGAAGCAATACCTCACTTCTAGCCTTGACTTTTATAGGCTCCTTGTCATGGTACAAGTCAAAAGGATTCCCGTTGATGACCAAAGCCTCTCCATGGGTTGTTTCTACTATCAAACTGGATGAAGATAAGAAATCTTCGCCTAGAATTCCCCCAATGGACCGGAAAGTTCCAGGCACAACCTGAAACGTTTGTCCCAGGTGTTTTCGGCCAATTCTCAAGTAGATAATTACTTCTCTCAAGGTTGATACATCCTGAGTGGATATTCCTCTTAGAACTCGATAGCCAGGTGTTATTTCAATTCCTGAATTAATTTTATCTTTTCTTATGAGAGATGTTTTTCCCCCCGAATCGGCTAGAAATAATGTAGGCTGTTTCAACTGGTCTCCTGTTAGCAAAATTTGTGATTTAATTTCTGCAGATGGTGATGGCTTTATCATATGTCTTTTCTTGAATTTTGAGGGTTTTTCCTGTCCTTTCGTAAGTTTTACCATCATGCCTTGATACGCTCTGACTGGTAAGGTTTTCTCTTCATCCCTTTTTCCGTTTTATTTTTCAAATTACGATTTAAATTATTTTGCTTAATATTTGAACCATCTGTTTTAATCAATGCTCCCGGAATTTTTTGTGACTCAGCGATTCCCAATCGTTTTTTCACTTTTCGACAATCAGTGGCCTCATGCCCTGAATATCTGCAATACTTACACACTACTCCGGAAGCGTTGACGCTGCGTCGTTCTGCCGCAACTGGTAATGACCTACGTAGTGCCTGTGAACTGCGACAATCTTTTGCAAGGCGACCCCCTTGTCCACAGTTGAAACAGGTTCCGAGGGACTGTTTACCCATAGAATTCGTATTTCCTCCAGTTGAGTATCTTTGCGTAGTTAAAATTCCTCCTATTTTTCCCTTATGAGGGCTAGAAATGGTTTTCTCTAGTTCTAGAGTTTT
Source organism: Fopius arisanus (assembly GCF_000806365.1). Taxonomy (NCBI): domain Eukaryota; kingdom Metazoa; phylum Arthropoda; class Insecta; order Hymenoptera; family Braconidae; genus Fopius; species Fopius arisanus. The sequence goes on along the minus strand of NW_011887797.1, from coordinate 50,721 downwards.
TAAGTTATTAGCATGCAATAGAATCTGCAATTGTCCTCGTAACCCCTATTCAAACATTACTTTAGCAAGAGTCATCATGAGATTTTTAGAGGCTAATTTTTCCTGTTCAGTGAATTCACTGTGCAGACTGAGTAGCCCATTCAAGAAATCAACAGTGACTTCCTCTGTGCGTGCTACGTATTTAGCGACATCTTCATTTTCTCTTTGCTGTCATTTGCTGAATTCGGCCTGAAGTCCCACGAGATTATTGGTTTTCCCGAAGAGTGATTCCAATTCAGCCTACAATTGTTCAAATGATGAAATAGTTCGATATTTCATCTGTTTCATGGCATAACCTTCTAATTTATTGCCGAGAATTCCTTCTATGAGAAGGTTTCGAAGCTCCTGACATATTAATTTCATAGCGCTCTCGACTGACTCCAAAAACCATCTAATTTATCTGGATTTTCTCCACCGAAATTACGTACCATTTGAACTGCACCCTTCAAATCAAGATGTGCTTTCACAGATTCGCGATTTCTCTGGTGATTTTCCTGTGTCCAGGCATCTTCCAGGAGTTCTTTGTAATCATTTCATTCCCTCTCAATCTCTTGTCGGTGCAATCGCTCAGTTTCTAGGTGGTATCCCATTTCTTCAATTTTCTTGTGTAATTCGGCCAGATTGTTGCGAAGATTATGGAAGCATCGACGTGGTCGTTCCCTCGATTGTTGCACATGAGGTTGTATTTCACGATTTTCAGTACTAGGATTAGGAATGAAACCCTCTGCCCTTATTGAGCCTGCACGAAAAAAAACATTAGGCGTAGAAAACGACTGAAGAGTTGTATCGTCCTCTTCTACTTCTTCTTCTTCCCTCTCCTGAATTTCCTCGATCACCTCGAAGGGATTTCCAGACACCTCTTGTGAAGGATCCGCTAGTCGAGGTTGTCCAGTTCTTTCGTTATTACCGGAAAGAGCTTTTAATTTTCTCCTTCGCGTATTATTTGCTAATCCAGCTCCAGGTAGTTCATCTGGCAAAACGTCGTCATTTTCCTGATGAACGTCGGCCTCAATCTGTTGCTGATTATCCGCAGCGAGCATACTGTGATGGAGTGATTGCCTATAATTCCGTTGCCGATTAACATTTCTATTAATGTTTCCATCTGAATGGAATAAATTTCTTCTCACTCCGCGTGTTGCGAATGAATACGAATTAAATTCAGATTGCTCTGGTGGACTACCATCTCTATTAGTCGACATAGTTCATTATTTACTCTTGGCCAAATAAAATAATCTTACTTGAATTGTAGCTACTCCTTGACTGTAACCTTCTTTGCCAAGATAAGTCCTCTGTACTAGCCTTTTTGATACACTAAAGGTTTCCTCAGTTTGTTGTACTAGCCCTTTTAATCCACTGAAGTACTAGGGTAGGTTTGTGAAAAATCCTCAAAAATAATCTTCGGCTGGTTTACCCTAAAGTAATCTTCTCGCTCCCTCGAGGATAAAAAGTGGTTGCGATGACGGTCAGTGTAGATTCAGGTAGTTCAATGCTCCGGATATTATCTCGTTCTTATCTTGCAGTAATAGACAGTGGTTGATCAGGCCTCCGTCTTCCCAAAATTGCGCTGCCACCAAAATGTTATGAACCCGAGCTGTTGGGTTCGATGATAGGGATAGATTATTCGTAGATAATTAGAAATGACTATCTCTCAAGGAGATTCAACTCTTTTAGCGATTAAACGAGTTATTAAATAAATAAAGTCTTTGACTAATGCCGTAGGTATCAGGCAATATGCGTTATAAGAAGGTGACTTAACGAATCGTCGGATTACTAATTGTCTGTGTCTGACAACCTGACTAACTGACCCAGTGGCAACGAATTCAGGAGCTTACATTTCATCGTGGATTCGATTGCAACAAGTGTTCTGTCTTTGTTTTACACCTGGAGAGACATCGGGTGACGTTCCAGGTGTACGTAAAGGGCATAGCCGTTGATGGGGCGAAGTGCTGACACTGGGGTGCACCCAATGATCCACATTATGACGAATATATGTAGACTTATTCCACAAATATTCGGGTCAGTTTATATTTCAATATCACCTTTGTCTGATTCGACATTACATGTTTTGGATAATATGTGCCACTTCGCGTGTCCTCATATTATCGAGATTAATGAGAACTTACCTAATACTTTTTCTTAATTAATGGTATTTCTGGGACATAACAACATGTATTTACTTATTATATAGAGGCCAATCCTTCCTGCGGATATTTAAAGATTCCTTGCCACCCGCGTGCCAGCAACCACCGTTTTTCTATCCACTTGCCATGTATCACCCTCTTTCCACCTACGTGCCACCGATCACCCGACTCCCTCCCCTCTCTTTCTCCACGAGCGCCCGAAGCCCCGGCTCACTAGTGCCGCCAGGTGCCGAAAGCTGAAACACTGTCTATACGATTTGTGACGTGCATCGACTATGGGGAGCGCGAAAGGGGGAGGCACCACGTCCAACTATTAGTGCCACAATTGTAACGAGCATCGGGGATGCCCGTTAGGATCCCCAATAAAAATCCAAAAATGGAGAGAGAGAGAGGCAGTTGGGACGTAGGTTAGGTTTAGGGAAATTAGGATTTCCCCCCTTTCGGGGTGGTTTAGAATAGGTTAAGGGTTAGGGGGAGTTTTAGAGGATAGGGT
>NW_011887797.1:43628-46278 GCF_000806365.1 Fopius arisanus | reverse complement strand
ACAGGCATACTGAGCGACCCGAGGACCGTCACCTTTCCCCAAAAGCCTAATTATCCTTTCCGTTCCCTTCAGGTTCCCTTTTTGGTTTTTGAGTGTGTTTTAGGGTTAGAGTTTTAAAAGTTTGAGTTACGATTTTCGGTGAATCGAATATCGAGGTTAGTTAAGTTTAGGATTAAGGACTTTCTCCGGTTTGGTAATTCCGGTCAAAAATTACCTGGCGCCCATAAGGTTAAATTTTAGCAGGTTTTTGTTAGGCTCAGGGGAAGTAGGGCGTAGGTAATGGGCATTTCCCATTCACCGGGAAAATGTCACGTTACATGATTCACGTCTGTTTTATTATCATTAATTATTTGCTATCTATCTGAATTAAGTACTTGATGTCCCATTTCAATTATATTGGAAACATTCGGGTAAAAAAAGACCAATTAATTTCTTTCTGTTCTGCGTCATAAGCGTGCGATGTAAACACCAAAGAAGAAAGATAATTTCAAATTATTAGACGTGTTATGTTGCCTCGGATCATCTTTTGGAGACTAAGATGGATCATTCCACTTCGAAAACGATATACTGCGCATCGAAGAGGCTGAGTTTTGTGTTTATAGAACACGTACCTGCTCACCGGTAAGCACGCGGCCACGTGAGCGGGAGCCAGTTTGCGCTTCAATCTCGATGAGAGAGAGAGTTTAGTGAAGTATCGAGTTTCAAATCATTCCTCAGACTCAATAAGAAATGATAAATACATTAATCCTTTTTATTATTGGTTTCGATTCGTAATGATTTTGAAGATAAAATGTGAAAATCATGAATTAATTTGTTGTTGTTGTAATTATGATTATTGAGGTGGCATAAAAGAAAAAAAAATCACCGGCGATAGAACGTCTGAAAATGTTTGCAACTACGGTTGTCAGCTATGAAATATTTAATATTCGACATCAGAAATGAGATATTGGATAGTAGACATCACATGCTAGATGTTAGATATCAGATATCATAGGGTGGGTATTCAACGTCAGATATCACATGGTGGTTATCCCCCCCCCCCCCCGACATTTTTCCAAAACGGAGGCTCGAACATTACCACTGAGGGCCGATGAAGATTCCCCCATACATTACCAACCGATGGCCTAGCAGATTCCTGCATTGAACCCAACCCTATGTCCACAACCGGCCTTGTTTAACTACTAACACGTTTGCAAATTGCTACGCTTTTTTGCGCGTCACTGAAATTCGAAGTCATTGGAATCCACTTCATAATCGGTAAAGAAGATATATCTCACCATCTGTGCAACAACTGGGAGCATAATATTAGCAATGCCAATATTGGACGTAATTTCCGTTACGGTGCTGATAAAGAGACATACAAGCAGTAGTATGATGAAGGGTGGAAGTATACGAAGTGGCATCAAAGCTTCACCAATACGTTTCGATAAACAGGATTGATTACTTCCGTGTGATATTGCGAATCCGCCGCCCAGAAGAAACATTAAGTTCCACGGCATTTTCAAATTGATCACGTTCCAGTTGATAAGACTTTCTGATGGTTTAGCCGGTCTCTCAGAAACTTCAAAATTAATTGAAATGGATTTTCAGTTAGAACATGAAATAATTTTTTTCTACATAGATAGTGAAACGTTGAGTAATAACAGTTCACTACATGGTTTTTTATTATTCATTCATGATCTGTTGTGTATCGTGACGCTGACATATACTACCTCTTTATCGGTTCGAAGTAGCTACAACTTCTCTATTCATGTTTACTCATACCATTAGCGTTTCATCATTTAAATTACTATACATCTTTTCACATTTTATATGAATGTATACTCATTACAAAGTTTACGACTAATACATGTCGGAGCACGATTTGAATCTGCCTTCTGCATATCTGCATATGTACATGGCCTCTTATTTACATAATTGCTTGCGTGTCATTACATGATCAGCATAATTCAGTTATGTCAGCAAGTGTTATGCTGACAATGCTGGATGTCCAAATAACCTAAATCAGGGATGGGCAACCTGTAGGTAGCTCGGAGCAGACTCATAAACTCGAGTTAGGAACCCAATAAAGTTCATAACTATGCCAATTATAAGGGCCCTAGCACGATCATGGTGGAGACAGTAGTGAGGGGTGTTACCAAAGAGGATTGACGAAAGTAGAGGCCCAGTTCTCGGGGTTTGAGTGACCCCAGCGACAACGTAGTTGCACCCCACGGGAGTGAGGGCGCCACGAGCACTACTGGGGTGTTTGCGAGTCGGCCAAGCCTGTTACGCCTCAGTAGCAGTCCCGCTGTCACGGGGGCTAACTCGAGCGTCGAGATGTAGTTCTCTGTGTCTTGAAAATATAGTTGATTATTTTTCAGCCCAAATATATTGTTTTTAGGTTTAGAAGATTGATTTATTATTTCGGTAAGGAGAGAAATCTTTTCACTTAGCCAACTAGCTAAGCATATACCAGGAGATAGATAAAATATTCAAATTGGTATGTTGGCAGGCAGCCTGCGTACTCGATTCGCGCTTAGCGAACTGGGGTTCGATCCCGCCGATGATCATTTTTTTTTATTTTCTATAAATTGTTGCTTTTTTCTGAAATCAGCAGCAATCGAATTGCATTTCCGCAGTTACTTACACAACATGACATGAGGGGGGG
>NW_011887797.1:31841-43618 GCF_000806365.1 Fopius arisanus | reverse complement strand
TGAAATATTGGATAGAGCAACTAATTTTTTTTATTGGATTCTCACAAAGAATAAAAATCTATCGGGCTGGAAAAGAGTGAGGAAACGTGAAACAAATGTTTTTTTTCATGTTTTTTATTCTTTTCTATCGTCTTGGTTGTGGTAGTGTCTCCAATTATATCAGCACAATTTTTTTTTTGTATAATTTTGTAACTAAGCTTCTTTTTATCCCTACTTTATCTTGATTAAGAGTTTGTTGTTCCTGTGTAGAACTTATATGAAAAACATTGTTGCCTACAATTCCTCCCCCACCATTCTACTTTTCTCCCTGTCCACTACTTACTTAAGATTAGGTATGTGTTGTCAATGAGCATGTACTATAACTGAAATACTTAATTTCAAGTTGATACGCTGGCCCGTAGGTAACGTCTTTGACTGACACGCTGTGGATTCGAGTTCGATCCCAGTCTTTATCATTTTTTTTCTTTTTTATTTATATAATATCATTTTTTTTTAATAAATGGCCAATCATTAATTGAAATACCTCATGAGAATCACAAGGAACAGTAATTCGATTGATGATTGACCATTTCTTAAAAATGGAATTACGCCGCCTCACGAGAATGACGGATAGATTGCATTACTTTTATATGGGTTGTGATCATGGCTGGTTCAAACTAGGAATTTCTCATGAGAAATTAGTGTCTCAGAAGATCGCGAATTTCACATTTTTCGGTTATTTTAAAAATCAGATTTTCGACGATACTCTACATAAGTACGCTTGAGCTAGGATAGCCTTGCCGCAACTCACGGAGAAGAACTGTCCGTCAATTAATCTTTTCCAGAAGAGATGTCTACTATTCGCTGGTTGGAAATACTCTGAACTTTGCTGGAGTTCAAAGGATGCATTACGTGCCTCTCTATTTCTTTGGCAAGGCTCTGAGGCTGATTTCCATCTTGTCCGTCTCAGAAGTGATTACGTGTTGCAGCTCATTCTGATCCTCTTGAGGATCCAGCATAGATAAGTCTCAGAGGACCCCAGATCTCAATTTTTTAATCAGCCCGTTCTCTCAGACACTCAGCACTTGTAAACGGTTCGATTCGCTAACTGATCATTGGGGTCCAGTAGTCGTCCATGTGCTCACTTTCCTAACAAGCTGCGGGAGACGTGCAAATATAAAAACGGTGTCTCTACTGAGTCCCCTGCCCTTGATTATCTCCTCGAGGCCCGGCACGCAGGCTCATGAGCCATAGAGACTGAAGGTCGGACCTTCATTACTGGTCGTACTGGTTCTTCTCGTTCTTCTCAGTCTAACATACGGACACGCTCGATGACTACGAGTAACGCCAAGGTTAACCAAATGTCACCCTCTCATCTTTTTTAGCAGGTAATTAAAAAATCTCAAGGTCTAGTTTAGTAGTTACAGAACACACAGTCCATATCTTGGGCTGGCGCTGGTACTGCGAGACGTATCATTACATCGCCTCTTGCAGCAAGTTTACAGCTCTATCGCCCATCGTAAGGAAGCAGATAGTGAAAAAGCTCTATCTGCGCTACAACTGCATGAATAAGCCAGCATTCACGTCTGCCGACCGGAAATGCGCCGTACGCTTCTTCACATTGATTGATCTCTGTCCCTCAACCGACGCAGTCTCAGCCTCAGTCTCTAGTGGTGAATAATTCACCACAGCCAATCTGTGGTGACTTATTCCAACACTGGGGCGGTCCTTCCAGAGCATACTAGCTACTCCTGGAGAGCAATGACGGGCACATTCCCAAATGGCCATCTGTTGTCTGCTCATCGCTCTTCTCTTGGTTCTCGACCTAGTGTCCTACTTGTTACTAGTCTAGCTCTACTCCTCAGCCCTGACCATCATTCTTGTCGGCAACTACGTCTACTTCTTGATCTAGGTTCAAAATTCTCATTCATCTCGGAATCGCTTGTGCGTCAACGAAAGTTGAAAAAGATGCGTAGCTCAATCCATATTTTCCGTATGGGGAAGTCGTCGTTTGGAACAACATCTAGACAAGTCCATCTCACGTTACAACCGAACTACTCAGCAGGATGCATTGAGTTGATAACTCATTCCCTTGATCAGGCATGGACAGTCTCCAGGTAGCTCGGAGCAGAGCCATAAACTCTTCGCTCAATCTTCGCCAGCATTTTCTAATGCTGTTTAATGGAAACCACGGGAAGGTGGTAAGTGTATTTCGTCAGGAGTGGGAAGGGAAATATTTTTTTTTTTTTACATTTTTCCTTTTTTCCTATTACCATTGTTTACCATGGTTTGATAGGCACCCCTTCGTCTTAGCCTTTTAGCCTCTCCTACTATCCTCTCATTAGCCTCTCCTACTATCCTCTCATTATTTATTGCGGTATCATGGGCCGACTTTCGGTACTGCGCCCATTTGGCTTGTACTGAGGGAAACCATGTAAAACCTCAGTAGCGCAGCCGGCCGATAATGCGGGGATTCTGCTGTGTTCATCAGTCACACTGACTCGGTGAACACACCAGCTCTCCGCACCCGTGCCTGACGGCGGCAGTCTACACGCCGAGGGGTGTGACTAAGCGGGCACCCATCCAAGTACTAACCCAACTGAGCGTTGCTTAGCTTGGGTGACCGCCGGAGTCAGACACCGCCCGCGTGGCGACTGTCGCCGCTTGGGAAGGGAAATATAGGGATAGGGAAATTTCAATGGGAAGTCTCGGCCGTCACGTTGAGAGACAATTTTTTCAAATCCGTCTGATAATTACTAATTGCCACTGAAATCGCGTCATAAAGTGAAAGTTTTTTCAAAAGTGTTCGATCGTACGTTTTAATATTATTCATATGTGAAAATGCTGATTCGTATGAGTCAGAGTTACTATGCACTACAAATTCATTTGTAAGTGATTAGCAAAACTGGATAATAATTATTTCGAGAAATTTTGTGCCATAGCTGATTAATATTGGTGATTGCCAGGAAATGTTCGTTTCGCCGAAAATTGTTCACTTCGTAATATAACTTGAACATGCTTACTGGATGATGATTTTTGATGATCAAAGAGATGATACCATTCAAGCCCGTGGCTGCACTAGGCGGAAAATGTTAAAATTAAATAATTTTACCCTTTTCAAGTATGTCCTTAAATCTTCCATTTATATTACCTAAAAGTCAGATAATAAAATTTTTTTTCGAAATATCTGCGAAGAGTTTGCAATTTCTTTATTGGAAATATTGATATTCGTTGGTGCTAGCTGGAAGTGGTCTGGATTCCTGGCCACGCTGGCATCGTCGGTATTATTAGAGCCAATGATTTCTCCAAAAAAGGTTGTCTCGAGGCTGCGCCAGCAAGGAAGGAGTTGGTGGGTGTGCACATAGACTCTGTCAAGGATATGATCCGAAAACGAGGGGAGAGAGGGGTTGTGGAACAGTGGCGCTCTGATCAGGGTGGTAAACACACAAGGATTCTTCAACGTGAACTCACGTAAAAGCTAGCTGAGACACTGGCGAGGCTGAACAGGATAAAGCTTCGGTCCTTGATGGGGCTTATCACTGGTAACTGGCTCCTATTCTGATACTTGGCAAAGATGGGCAGAGGATGTGATCCAACCTGCCCGAAGTGCGGACTAATGGAGGAGAACCCGCACCACCTAGGCACTAGATGGAGTGGTCTCGACGACGTCCGATGGGATATCTTTGGGTCCACTTGCATCAAGGAAATGTATGTTGATAGGGACGGAATAGAAGGGCTCTGTGAGTTTGACAGAAGGGCCACATTCCTGAATTCCTGATACAGCCCCCCCCCCCCCCCCATTGATCATGTGTACTGCGATGATCCAAATGAGTCGATGCACATAAAAAATGTCACTTATAAAATGAGTGTTTATGTTCAGATGACATTTGAATGTCGAAGGATCTACATGTTGGAATATCTAAGGACCACCGGGTCGGCGATTATGGCAGGTGGACAATGTGATATAAAGAGTAATTATTCGATTGTGGAACATTGCTGATGCCATTGAAGAGCACGATGTAGTTTCTATGAAAATACTCAAAGAGCTAAGTGAAAAGTTACAGATAAACTAGCGACACAAATTCATAGTGGAGAAGTTGGAAGTCATGGTTAAATGTAGCTGAAGCAATGATATCTGTACTCAAAGACGGTCGTGTACCTAAAAATGTACATGTTGATAAAGGGAAAGCATTTTTTAACAACGAATTCCAGAATTTTCTACAAAAATTCAATATAAACATGTATTCAACTTACAGCAATTTGAAGGCATCAATTTGCGAGCGATTCAAAAGGGCATTGAAGGACGGAATGCGGAAAAATTTTCTCTCCAAGGATCATACAAATTGTTGGATATACTGCCTGAAAGCATATCATCTTACCATGATACAAACCATCGAAAACAATTTAAATGAAACCAAAGGATGAACAGTGCAAACGAAACATTCTTTCTATACCAAATTTATACCAACTCAATGCCAACTTGTTTTGAAATATTGTGTGTACCATGTTTTTTACTCTGAATGAGATACTGATTCTTGAAGATATGCTCATCAAAGAGCCAGCTTTTGTAATCATTCAATGTAATTTTCCTCATTGCAGCATTTTTAACCCATGATTCGACCGTCGCTTTCAACCTTCATAAGACCCAACACTTTTTAATTTGCAACGGTATTCCATGCACGTTATCTTGCTGATAGTCGGATATATGAAATTTGTGTATATCTTGTCTAATATATTGATGGATATTTGGCACTTGACTGTGACCTTGTCAGGAGAATTAGTGTGAAATATTTCCCAATCAAGGCACGATGTTCGAGAATTTATTATAATTCGACAAATTTGGGGGATTTTCTTATAATTTACGGAGGTACCTGAAACACTAAGAGGAACGGGGGGGGGGGGGTTAAATGATTACTCGGGGGATCCATGTAGATTGAATTTCAAAATATTGTAGTCCCATTACAAAATTATTAAGACAAAAGATAATCGAGGCCTTTTAACAAGTAATTTCTGCCTCGTCACACAGTGTAGATTGATTTTTCTCCAGCTCCCAATTTAGGTTCAGCTAATTATAATGAAACTCGTACAAAAACGTTTTCGATAAATCGAGAATTGTGAATCCGATGCAAATAGGTGTCTTGAAATAAATAGCTGTTCGGTTCATTTCGATGATGAGCATATCCTGATCAAACACCATACAGCTGTGAAAATTTGGTTTTGCTATCAATGCTTTAGCGAAATATCGGTCACCCCATTTCATGATAAGCTTTATATCCTTCTGCTTTCGAACATTCTCCATTATTTTTGCGAATACCGCATTATTCATCAACTTCTAAAAATTCTTCTCAAATTCATTGATTGATTGCTGTCTTTTAACTGTATTCAGATCAATATATGATTTTAACCAGGGCTTCTGATGAAATTTAAAAATGCAATGAATATGTTTGAGTTTCATCCCAAAAGCTGTATACTGTTTCATGTTCCAATAATGTATTACATACTTCTTTTTCGGATAAAGTCTGGTCATTAATTTTGAAAATCTCTACGTTGTTCGTGTAATTCTTGAAGATCTTTTACATGATACGTGCGTATAACCGCATGGGTTTTAGTTGACTATAGTCAACTGGAAAGTAGCGGGTTTCGGACGCATACGCATAGTTAACTAAAAAAAATGCGCATCATCGATTTAAGAAAAACAGCAACGAAATCTAACCTTCGGCTTGTCAATATCGGGAACTGAAAAATTAAAAAGTGATTTTCGGAGGAAATAGAATGAGTCACATCATTCCCGATAGTGATGAAGAGTTCGATAGTGATGAAGAGTTCGATGGTGAAGAAGGTATATTTATGGATCAGGATTTCGTTGAGGATATGATCTCGGAAGAAAATGGCAATGGAATATGTTCCAATGAAGCAACAGCCGGATCGACTCAAACTCCACAGAAGAGAATGCGTCACAATTATTTGAACAACAACGAAAATCTGCCATCAAATATTTTGGAAAATGCCCAAAAGGCCAAAAATGAGACGCTACCAGCAACTTCAATAGAAAAATATAAAAAAAATCATGAAGTTTTTAAGGTGTGGATGCAAAAGAAAAATGTAACCCGAGTGTCGGAAACTCTGTTACTTGCATATTTCATGGAATTATCAGAGAGATATGCTCCGAGCACCCTGTGGGCTACGTATTCGATGTTGAAATCGACGTTGAGGACATATGATAACCTCGACATTTATCCCTTCACACAATTGCTGGCGTTTCTCAAGCAGAGGGGCAAGAAACATCAAAAAAAAAGTCAAAGGATTTGACTGAACGACAGGTCCACCAGTTTCTCACTTTTGCACCGGATGATAAATGGTTAGCCGTCAAGGTAAATAAATAATTTTGAATAAGGGGGGTGGGGGTAAATGATGTGTACTAAAATTGCTATCATTCGATATAATAATAATTGAAAAGTTACGATTCATTTGATTTGTTTTCATATTTTAAATTTTTGGTAATCATTCATTGCAGGTCGCATTGATATTTGGGATAAATGGTACCTGCCGACGTCAAGAATTACACGATATGAAAATGCAAATGCTACAGGATGAGGGAAATTATTTGCATGTGACTCTCCCGGCTGAAGTTACCAAAAATTTTCAAGGAAGAACTTTTTCTGTCACCGGCAAGTGGTACACTACTGTTAAAAAATACTTGGACACTCGACCACAAAATTGCACACTGGACAGTATTTTTTTGACTTATCGTGATGGGAAGTGCACCAATTTACCCATGGGAATAAATACACTGGGTGCAGTTCCAAAGAACATTGCAACTTATTTGCAACTCCCCGATGCGGCTCAGTACACCGGACATGCTCTCCGTCGATCCTCTGCAACCATTTATTGCAATGCTGGGGGAACATTACTTGGCTTGAAGGATCTTGGAGGATGGAAATGTGATACAGTCGCTCAGTCTTATCGCGCAGAGTCTCTATATAATAATAAAAATACCTGCAATTTAATTACAAATGCTGTTATGATGGCGGGAGACGAGCTGCCCCAACCTTCATCATCCCATCTTGACAATATGGAGAATCAACTACATTGTGGAGAGTTGACTCCAGGAATGGAGATATCCAATCCACAAAGAGTTCTACAACCTTCCAAGACAAACATCAATGTTTTGCAAGAGCAGACGAGTTCAGCTAAACCAGTGAAAAATCGCGCCTCAAATGATGTGACAGATCCATCAACACAAAAGAATTCAAATGATCGAAATAAGGAGAACACTAATTTAAATACGCTTCAAAGCTTAGATTTAGTTGATAATGTTACTCTCAATTTCAACACTTGTTCTTATATCACAATTAATATTAACAAGCCAAATTGAGTCTCTAAATGTGTGAAAAAAAAATCGTAAGAATAATTTAATTAATAATGTTAAAAAATAATATTACGGTTGAAAAAATGTTAATGGATGTATAACTATCATTTCAGAAATGCAATAAATGCAACTGTTCCATATTTCTCAATTACGTTTTGTATCAGATTTTTTTATAATTATAACGTTCTTTTTTGTTGCAACTTTCTGACGATTTAAAATAATTGTATTTTGTTTTTTTTCTTTACAAGTTTCGAATAATTTTTAAATTACACTTTTTTATTACTTTTTAAAAATTAATGTAATTTTTATTTTTTCAGTTTCAGTTTCAGTTTCAGTTTCACTCGTGCGGCTGCGCCGCCCTCGTGAGTAACCGCCTGCTTTCCGCACTAGTTGCGTAATGTACTATTATATCAACTTCGAGAACGTAGCCAGCCGGAGCATCATCAAGATCACTCACAATGTCCGCAACCCTACTATCAACCAATTCAAAGCAATCATATAGTAAACTAATGCTGATCGCAGCACCATATAAATTGCTCACGTCATACTACATCAAATATAATGGTTCAGTTGTTGGATCATACGACACACTCATGTAGGGATTATTGGTGTGGGCATATCGATTCGCGCATTGAGACTACTCCACCTCTGATACCTTTCTCGATGAATAGTATCATTTCAAGCTCCCTGAAAGCTTTAAATTTACCTGGGTTTACCTGGCTTTAAATAAAGCTACTATAAATAAAGCTACTACTAAAGCTTTAAATTTACCTGGGTTTTTGTAGTAGGTGTTGTGTAATAATGTAATGAATGAAAAGGAAAATGCTTAAATATATCGACCAACAATAGGACATTAGTCTGCAGATAAAGATCTGAATATTCCCCCAACGTCTTAATATCAAACTCATTCTAGATGCGTGTAGCATCCTCATCTAATAACTTAGAATAAAATTCTTCCTTTTCTGGTAATGTAGTTTTATCCAAGTTGCTCCAATCATCAATGTATTAATAGGGAAAGGTATAGCAAATCAAATTTTGATGAATCAGGTTTGATATTTCCTTGTAATTTCGTTGCGATCATTACCGAGAGAATTGGCTCATCTCTCGAGAGTGCTACCTTTGAAACGAAAAGACTCGATGAATCTTAAATCCACACAAATGATTGCAACGTATTTTAATGGTGCCTTCGAACAATGTTGCAAACTGGCGAATGATAAAATAAGTATCATAACCAGAGGAATTGTGAGATACGATGGGAACAGTATGGCAAACTTGATAAGCTTACAACTATCATGCGCAAGTCACGATATTTCCCTGTCAAATGACAATGATCATATACCTTATCGTTTCCAGTGAATGGTTTTCTGCATATATAACTTATCATCGCTAATTGAAAATCATCAATTTGTTTAGCTGATGGATCTTCCATTCGTAAATATCTCTTTAAGAGTGCATGCATTTTAGATGCCAACACCCTCTGCGAACCACTCGATACAGTCAATACCTCGATGAACTTTCCACTGTGATAATTAGTCATCATGACTACATTTCATATAGAATATCTTCCAAGTCTGCATAGACAGCGAACGGAAGAGTTTCTGCGTGTTTAAAATTTTTGAAACTCAATATATATTGTTACCTTCGCCGGGGGATTAAATTGAAATAATGCCCGGCAAAGGCACGATAGTTTAAATGAACAGCGAAAGCGGGAGGAAATTCCGTTAGTATCCTGAATTATCAGGAGGACCTGAAATATCAAGATAAAGAAGGGGTTACGGGACGAATGAGATACTCGGGGGGAACAGGGAAAACCGAATATATTTACAAAAAAGAATGATTTGAAGAATGATAATGAGAATCGTGGGCTTCACTGCCAAACGGAAAATAACAATACTATTAGAACAGTCGGGGGCTCGCCCTTGGGGGGCATTTATAATAAAGGAGGGAACTCGTGGGAGTAGGGAATTAGCAGGTGGGTATTCACGGTGATGGCCGCCAATTCTCTTCCAAGGCGTACAAATCCTTCGGTTTCCGTTCTTCGCTTTTCCCCGCTGTTTCCTTCCTTCACCTTCCTCACTCCTGGATATATTGCACTCTGGCATGTCACTCTCTCTAACACACGAAAACGCTCTTTCCGAATCTGCAAACTCTCTCAGAAAATCGTTCACCACAAAAAAATCTCTCCAAAGCTCTCGCCAAAACACTTCTACGCACGGGGCAGCTGTATAGCGAGTGATGGCCGTCAATCATCCTCGCTTCTTCTTCGCCGATTATCGCCAGTAATCGGGGTTGGTTGGGGGCACTCGTTTTTGAGTGTCCTTCTATCCTTCTGTTATCCTACTTTTCCAATTCATTGGGTTGGGGGACTCGGCCGAGGGATGTCTTCCTCTTCCGGAGTCCTTCCTGCTCGTTTCTTCTTGCCTGAGTACTGCGCGGAGCGGAAAGGGGGGGGGGGGTGTATCTCGTGAGTGGGAGCCGCGTACTTACATTAATAGCAGGAATTATACAATAATAATAAGATTATTAGGGGGCAGGGGGAGGGGCGCCAATGATGCCTCGTTACAGCTGGCCCGGGGGTAGTGCACACATGGGGTTTCCATAACCCCATGCTGAACGATACCAAACCGTTGACTCTTTTTTAGATTTTACTGCCACGCTGACCGCGGGAATCAAGAGCAGGAAGAAATACCGCTCGATTAATCATACATTCGACCAATACCTGTCAACTCTTGTTACCCCCCTATTACTTGTCTTATCCAACGATTCATTTCTTCAAAGAGAAAAGGGGGAGGGTGTGAGTCTTCGCGATTCAGCAACACAACATTATTTGGGTGAATTATGGTTAATGTGAAGCCAGGGATTTTTGTGATGTGCGATGTGATGTATGTTTCGTTGTGAATTTTCATCGCGTCAAGATGGCTTTCAATCTTCCAATCGCCCAGTATATGCTTCTTTTTAATCCTCACCTCTTCACCAGACTCCATCTCCATGAGTCGATTGACAATTTGTGATAGAGGTTTGTTGTTTGAGTGGACTAGTTTTTTTAAAAGACTAGTTTAACTCTCTCCCCCGAACGCTGACAGTTCGTTTAGAGGGGTTTGAGAATAGTTAGCTTCGTCAGCAACATGAATTGTACTATAGGCCAGTAAAATAAGACTCGCGTTTATACTTGATACCGTCCAAAAAAGTCCTGGCAGGCTGAAATTGCATTAAAATGTAGAGAAAATTCCCCTAATCGTCATATCAAAAATGTGCATCTACACGTTGAGCAGAAATATGCTTAATTAATTGAAAATTAATTAAAAAATGAGGGCGAACGCCAAAAAACTACAGTGGATTGATTGGTATAATCCTATCGGAAAAATAGAAGTATCCATAGGTTGGGCTAACCCAATTCTTCAAATTGCAAGTAGAAGCAATGTTCCCAACCTCTTCGTTATTTTTTATTTAATTTTTTAACACGATTTGGAACAAAAAGTCCCAAATAATCAGCTGATCACGTATGCTCGCCCCCCTGGTGCGCGCGTCGCTGGACGCACTGAATTGGACGCACTGAATTGGACGCACTGAATTGGACGCACTGAATTGGACGCACTGAACAGGGCATTTCAAGCTCCTGCGCATTCCGCGTATACCCTGTGACGGGGCAGAATTTTGCCCCCCCCGACCACCTAATTAATATATGTTATTTGTGATAGGTTAAGTTAATTTTAAGTAATTAAGTAATAAAGTTTAAGTAATCTTTTTCGCCACCGTTGGGCAACCCATTCCCAGATACTCCTAACTCCTACACCCCCCCCCCTTGCCCCCCACCCCCTGGTACTCACGCATCAACATCATCAAAAAGGACCCCACGTGACCCCGGAAGAAAGAGATGCCCCTCGAGCGAGCCCCTGGATGAGAACAAGAAGGACACCCGATGACCCCCCAAAAATTAGGAAAGATGAAGAATAGATGATGAACAGCCATCACTCGTGCCACAGCCGCCCCACGAGTCACTGCCCGATTAAAGGAGAATACTTATTGTCAGGAGGAAATACTGTGTGAAGAAGAAAGAGTGTGAAGGACTAAATATTGTGTAAGAGGGACTATCAATGAAGGAGAAAGAGAGTGAAGAATACTGTGGAGGATTCTGAGTGTGAGAGGAACTAGAGGAGAACTACTTTGAAAGAGAAAAACCGTACGAAGGAGAAAAGTGTGCGGAAATAGTGTGAGAGGAACTGGAGGAGAACTATTGTGTGGAGTGTGCGGAGGATTTTTTGGGAGAAGAACGTCCGAGGAGAACGAAGAGAGAGAAGGAAGGAAGGAGGATCAACCCCGAGGAAAACCGAGAGAATTCTGAGGACACCATTCCCCGTGAGTGCCCCATTTTTTATTCCCTGCCCCAACGACTTTCCCTGCCCGTGTTAATTTCCCCCCAACGGTGAGC
>NW_011887797.1:24912-26211 GCF_000806365.1 Fopius arisanus | reverse complement strand
AAAAAAAACATTGTCATTATTCTCGTTCGTGACCTTCTCAGCGACTCCAGGAGTGCAGAGCTGGAAGGAAGGCTATTCAATTAATTAATACTATTCTTTCATTCAAACCATTGGTAACCCTTATTTTTACCTCCCATTTCCAACGTTTTTCTTTTTTTTCTTTCATTGATGTGAGGGGCAGCGGGTCTGACCAATGATCGAAACCGATTCCAGGTGCTGATATCTTTATCTTCTCGGGGGGGTAATTTTGCCACGGCCCTTCTCAATTCATTATCTTCACATACTTCATCTCTGACCTTATTCTTTCCTTTTTCCTGGGGGGGGGGGGATCATTTTTTCTCTTCGGAGGTTCCTAACCTAATTCTAATCTTACTTCTTATCCTTATTCCTTTTTTTTTTATTTTTTCGTGCTGGGGGGCTTGCCTAATGCTAATCCTAACTTAACTTCCTAACTATTCCTAATCATTCGCTTCCGGGTCGGTTTATTTCTCCTCTGGGGTTCCTGGGGTTTGTTGGAGTTCGGGGATCTCTTGGGTTCCTTGGGAGTTCGGGGCTTTCCTGGGTTTCTTCGAGGTATTTTCGGGTTTCTTGGTGGGTAGAGGTAGGGAGTGAGTGGTGGGTATAATTCGACAGGGACTGGAATATTCAGGGACATGAGGGGCGGGATGTGGTTCAGGACAGGGGAAGGATAAACGTTTAGGGGGATGAGGAGTCGGATGTGGTCCAGGACAGGGGGATGGTAAATGTTCATGGGTCGAGGAGAGCAGTTATGCTGAAGGTTATGGTTATGGTTATAGTTAAAGATACGGATAGGCATTTGCTGCCCTCTTGTCACCGAACCCCTACTGGGCTATTGTGGCTCCGTTGTCCTTCTGATCCCTATAATTCTAGGCCAGCTTTTCTCACCAGTTTTAGTAAATTCCCGGCGTCTAGATCCGCTACATAGCTGATGCTAGGGAAGGCGGTTCCCCAGCAACTAAGCCTTGTTGTAGCCAGTGCAGGGCAGCTACAAAGTATGTGCAGGCTGTCCTCGTCTGCCTCATGGCATAGTCTGCAGCGTGCATCGCTTTCGATACCCATGTTTTTGCAGTGTGTCTTAAACCTACCATGTCCAGTGAGGAGCCTGATTGTGGTGCTCAGTTCCTCTTTTTTCATGTTGAGTAATTTTTCTGCCCTTTCCTTGTTTAGAGTTGGCATGAGGGCTTTGGATTTTCTGCAGGTTGTGATCTGCTCCCATCGCCCTTGGTGTTCCTTCTGGAGTTTGTTTTTGATTCGAGACATTCCGGTCGCGAAAGGGAC
>NW_011887797.1:6416-24562 GCF_000806365.1 Fopius arisanus | reverse complement strand
CCTGCACCGTATTGGTGTCCACGGCCCGAGCCATCCGTGTACCAGTGTATTACATTACTACCTGGGGATTGTTTTACCATTTTCCAGTCTTTTCTGTCAGGTATGTAGGTCTTGAAACCTTTCCTGATCAGGTACCTCCTGGTTGTTCTATCCTGATCTATGTTCAGGGGGCTTCTCTTCAGTATATCGAGCTTGACGTGTGCCGCGATCGACTGATTCCATTCCCCCTGACATATCAGCCTGTAGGCGGTTGCCTCTGCCTTGTACAGCACAGCTAGATCAAGTGTGTCGCCCACCGTACCGTTCCCTGACAGGATACCGCCCAATCAACTACCGAAAAATAAAATCCGTCGTCGGGCGGTAACCCCCCGGGGCGGTACCAAAGTGATGGCCGCCCGAGGGACTGCTAGACGGCGACCCCACATCAACGGCCGAGCGACCTGGGTCTCGGCCGCTCATCGACCAACCCAGGCACCTACGATGGCCCAACATCCACGCCACAGACGTCCCCGCGAGCCGAACGCGGGGAGGACACCGCCACCTAGTCCACCCGAAAGAAGGAAGGACGAGTGCCGCTCGGCATACGCCTCGTCTAGGAAGGGGAGTGTGTGATCAACCCCAAATTCACCACCCGCGCGAACAACAAACGAACAATTTATGTAAATAATTAAGGGAAAGAGAAAAGGGGAATAATTGTAACGGCCGGCGGGAAGGTAAAGAATGAATGAGAGTGTGAATGAGAGAGAGCAGTAAAATAGAAGCGGGAATAACGACGGGTAAATATCCAGCAGAAAGTGCAATAGTTAGCAACAGAATAAAGAAGAATTAATCCATTAGAGGCAGCGGGGAGGGAATTACCGGATGGATACCGTGGAGTGCCCAGGAGTCATCTGCCGAATACGTGCCCGGCAAGGTCCTCCGCCCTAGAAAGGGCCAAGCTTGCCAGAGGCTAGGGAAACTGCAGACCAGGCAAGGATCTGTGGGGGAGGAGACGCGCAGTTAAGTCGGAGTGATGACCCGCACCCCTGAATGTCGTGGGGATGGACCACCGAACATGGGAGGCCTCGTCGCGGTAAGAAACCCACCGCCGCGAGGGTACCCGGCAAAGAAAAGTACCTGGTGGAAAATCTCCCGAGGGCAAACCCCGCCGACATTTCCCCGCTCCTGGGCGACTCGAGGGGAGAAGAGGACAGGAGGGAAGAAGGAGGGGAGTGATAAGAGGAACATCGAGCAGAGAGTCGACGGTGAGCAGCAGTAGCGCGCGGACGGCCCACGAGAGGCGACCCGCGAGGCCTCTCGGCCCGCGCAGTCGGCCCCGGGGCGATGATTCCTTGCTCGAGAGCGTCCCCTAAGGGACCCCGAGGCAAGGAGGATGTCCAGGAGCTACCCTCGAGGCTCCAGCCCGGGTGGCGACCCTGGATAATACCGATATCCGAGGGCGACCCCTTTCCGCCCCGAGAGTCATGAAGTGACATCGGGAGGCAGAAGTGCGTATTGCCCCAGATAGTTCCCGTCCCGATGCCGCCCCCCGCAATAAAATAAAGAGTACATCATAAACGACAGGCCGGAAGTCACAACAATTAAATAAGTCACAACGAGGAGACGAGTGTGAGAGAGTAGTAAGAGAGAGTACAGAGATAAGGAGGAGTGTGAGTGTGAGTGTGCTGTCCCGCCTGGCCGAGTGTATAGACACGAATAAGTGCATAATAGGAGTAGTGATAAGTGAAAAGAGATAATAAAAGATATGTTGACGATCATGCGAAGTCGAAAAGATCCCCCGACCCCGCCCTCTCACCAAAACCTACATACTGGGCAGCGCAGGCACGTAGCCCCATCCTAGCACCGCATCCCCTGGAGGAGCAGTTAGCGGATCTGACACAACGCAGCATAGGGGTAAGTGGGAGCATCCAGGGGCCGGTTAGCGGATCCGGCAAATACCGAAAACGCAGTCTCAAGGGTTTCATCGAGCCGCAGGTTAAAAGCCCGGTCTCGTCCAGGGGTGGCACTGGGTTAACAAAGTCACCTGGCGCCTGACTAGGAATTAATTGTGACGAAGTTAGGGGATGTAGGACTAGGGTGGTACGGGTGTGGACAGGGATCGCCAATGAAAGAACCCAACCCGGGAAAAACGTTACAATAGATGGCTAACGTTTTTTTTCAAGAAGTCACACGTGATGATTATGTTCTGTTGTGCCGGCAGGTACACGGGCATAAATGAACTGCTCTTCATGAGACGTTCAGAAACGTACACACACTTATTCAGGGTCACTTCTTTACACGAGATGTCTTACGAAAATGTTTTTGTTATATAGTTATTTATTTAGTGTTTTGTGCAGCTGTTATGAGTTTAGTACATAGAAAAATCAATTTCAATTTGAGAGAAACTGAAAAATCAATTTAACTGTCGGAGAAAAGTAAATTTCAAGTGGCTGTTCATTTAGAGAATGTTGAGGTAACGTTATGTTTGGTTGGATACAGGTTATGTTTTACTGGATATCAACACGAATACATTTCCTCTTACCTAAACGAATTTTAGTCTTTTGCTTTCATGATGAGATGATGTGCTAAGACTCAAATTGAATCAGATTTCTTCCAAATTCAATAATTTCAGTCCACTGTCAATATTATTGCAAGCCATGTAGCCATCAACTGAGAAATCAGCATCCTAATCTCATAATTGTTTCTCACTCTCGTCAATTTTTCACCACCTTAAATTTCAGTATTACAATTTATGAATTAAACGATCAAAAGGAAATGGATTAGGGAGATATATTTATCCGTTTTTAATATCTCATCCATTATGCTCAATGAATCAAAATCATTTATTAATAATCGCAAAATAATGTTTAGACACAATAATTTTGTTGAATTACTGGTATTACATGAGAGAGAACATATTATATTAAATCATCAAGCTCATGAATGGAGGAGTGGCATCGTATAAACTTCTTCTTTCTCAGCTGTGCTAATTTCGAGATTAACCATCTTGTGCTGAATGTTCTCCACATTGCAATGGATTTTTTTGGTTGGTCTCCTTCACACACGAAACATTTTCAGGCTCGTCGAATCGCATGGGTAATCGAATAGAGGTTTTTTTTACATGCAATGATTTTCCAAATATTCTAATGACGCGAGGATCAGTTGGTGTAATGAACATATCATCAATTTCAATGATCTCACCAGATTTTAATAAAATTGTATTGTTTGGAGTTTTGCTAGCCACAATACAGTTATTGAATTTAATTTTTTTAATTGTTATTCTCCCAGATGGGTCCGGAAGAAGTTGAGATAAGATTTGAAGAGCAGATGATGGCTCAGGTTTAGGAGTATTGACGACAAATTGCTCATGGATTTGACGACAGATTTGAGGTAGTGGACGATATCCTGTTCTCACCATAGTTTTAATTTGTCCCAATGCGCTTTCAAATGGAAACGCGTTAATTGCACTCAGCGAACATTGTAAGTTCATAGCATCATCAGCTACATGAAGTAAACTATGAACATTCAATACTAAGGTGAATTTACCGTATAATTTCTTACACAGTTGCACAAATATTCTCAAAAACTTCTTTGGCTGGGCATTATGCGTGACTGCCAGGTCATTACAGCTCAAAATTTGACAATCCACGTGGAATAACAAAAAATGTTTATACAATTTTTCCTCCAGGCATTTTCTCAGAATCACAGGTCCTGCGTATAGAGCTAAGAATCGGAACTGCGTGACATTCGACTTGCCCACATCAGTTAACGATGCTGTTCAACCTTGAAATTCTCGAGGAACTTGAGACTTCATGATCAGCAAATATGACGAAAACAGAGTTTTTTGAGCATGACTAAATCTCATTGTCTGATTTCCGTTCATCCAAATATCCACCAAGAATTTCTTCATCACACATAACCAGAGCAGATGCATCACGTCTAAAACGAAATGTTTAATAGTATCGACTGGTGGATTGATAAAAAGCAACGGTGAAATACCGTCATGGTGGAGAGGATCCTGCTGACTCCGAAATGCTTGATCAGTTCGCTCTGTAGCTTCCGTAGAGAGATAAACTGTACGACCTTCAACTCTTTCTCCTTGAACAGCACAGCGTCTGCATGCCCGTTTTGCTCCATGATTTTTTATGCATTTTACAACTGAACGGGCAGGTCTGCCACAAATGAAAGCTTCTATGCTGACCTCAAATGATTGACCGCCAATGACAATACCCTTGTCCATTAAATTGTTCACTTCCTCAACGAAACTTTCCAAAAATTGATAAATATTTTTTGGCTTCCCAACACCGCAATAGAGAGCAATGGGGAATACTTGATACAAGTTTTCATGAATGAAAACTTTGCCCAGAATTGGCCAGAACTGTTTGTCGCTCGATTTATATGGCGAAGAACCATCCACATGAATAAGTAGTGCAATTTTATGATCGGGATGCAGTTTATGATTAATCGTGTTTGTCAAATGCTTACTTATCCCGAAGTAGACATACTCACTGTCATTGTGATTGTTGAATGTCTTGATATTATATTGCGCTGTTGTGGTTTTGAGGAATGTTTTTGAGGTAGTTGGAATCTTTGTGTACTTATATTTTGCACACCATTTCAAAAGACCATCCAGATCGTTGTGGGTAAGGCTTTTCGCGTTTAACGCCCATTGACGTAGCTCCTCTATTTCATCCGATTCAGTATGTTCTTCTACCGATTCTTCATCTGTTGATGCAGTATTATCTTGGCAGATAAAATTATTCTCTTCATCTTCACTAACTGTCCCCTCCTGATAATCGGCTCTCATTAAAATCGTCTGGTTCACTTTTCTGGCTGTCCCAACTCCATCTCATGGATTTCTCGAGTTTCCGAAATTCGCTCGAGAAATTTAAATCAAAATTCTCAGGTTCATTTTGACCAGCACTGAATTCGAGAGAACTACACTCATCTTCATCGGAATCAATATTTATTGGGCTGTCAATGTGGACAGATGAAGTAGAGGCACCAATATTAGTATCATCTATCCGTGCACGTTTTCGATGTCTCTCCACTCGTAATCTGGTGAGTTCCTTGGCATGAGCTGCATTATTTTTGTTATTACTCATTATCACAAGTAACTGACCTTTTGACTTGAAATTTGTTGAAATTAATTTACTCCTCTTACACTCCAGATCCACGCCGATACAGCGAAAATGGAGCAACGGCGCCAGTCACTAGTGACATCTTTAACCGCCGCAGTAACTACATTTGGGCCCATCAATTCAAAATTCACAGACGATAAAAAATAAATATCCCCTTAGATAATGAAATAATTCAATTGAGCAGATTAAGATTGGGCTAAGGCCTACCACATTAGAACCTCATCAATATCTGCTGTGAATATTTTAGATCAGAGAGATTGAGTCGAATCCTGATCAGTTTTTTATTAGAAACCCCTTATCAGACTCAGCTCATGCTTATCACAGCAGAACCTGATTAGAATCTGCCGTAAGTGTTTGTGATCAGGGACACTGGATGCAGTCTTGATCCATTCTCCACCAGGAATACCCTGATCAGGCTAGACTAATGCCGACCGCGGCAGAGCCTGATTAGAATCGATCTTAAGTGCTTGGGATCAGGGGCACTGGATCCATTCTTGATCAATTCCCCATCAAGGATCTCCTGATCAGGCTAAACAAATGTCAACCATATTAAAACCTGATTGGAATTTACCTTGTGAATTTGGTATGAAAGGAATTGGATCAAATCTTGATCAGTTTCTCATCAGGAATAACCTGATCAGGGAAACCTGACTTTTTCCGGGTCAAGTACTGACCCAGCATCAGGGCGGCCTGAGGCAATTTCCAGTCGGGAATCTATAGTTTTAGAAACTGAGTTGATGCTTTGGGTCCATCGTAATGTTTTCCTGACCTCAAATTCTTTCGCGGTCGAATTATAATTAAGTATAGACGATTAGAAAACTAAACATAAGTCCAACCAAAACCAACAGAAAGAGAAATAAATCTGCTGGTAGAGAGCCCACTCCGTCTGTCTCACCACGTGCTGCAGAAAGAAAAGGCAGTGAAGCTTCTATTTCTAAACTGATTATTAATGATCATGTACCACCGATCATCATTGAAAACAAAAACATTGAGGTAACTGATTTAATTAATCTAATCAAGTCCAATGCTTCCAACAAGGACTTCAAAATTAAATACCAGGGAATGTCGTCGTCAATCCACCTCAAATCAAAGGCTCACCAGGCTAAGATCGTCCAATTTTTCACAGAAGCTATGTTTAAATTCTATACTTACGGTTATGAACAAGATAAACTTAAAAAAGTAATTATTAAAGGTTTACCAACTTCATTCTTAAAAGATGATATCAAGGAGGAATTAAAATCTCACGGCATTGGAGTAATCTCAGTGAGACAATTCATTAAAAAATCAAATGAACTTCTCTCGACCACAAAATTACCAATTTTCTCTGCCACAGTGAGCCCTGAAACAATTGGATTTCGATTGTCACCCGCCATTTTCTCCAATTGGAAGACAATTCTGTATCATACTTTCTCTATTGAAAAATTCAAATCAAACGGTCAACCAACCCAGTGCTTCAAATGACAGGCATTTGGGCACGCGAGCTCGCACTGCAGCCATCGCTCAAATTGCGTGAAGTGTGGAGATGGTCACGATGCAAAAAGCTGCACTAGCGAGATCATCAAATGCACCAACTGCCGGGACAAACATGTGGCCAGCTACAGAAAATGACTAGCCCGAATATAATCCATTGAAAATTCTACCATGAGAAAAGGAAATGGAGGAACACAATCATTTGCTCCCCCTCAAACACCTAAACACACTGCTGTCGGCTCAATCATCGCATTCAAGTCTTACGCACATGCTGTCACCAACCACTCATTTCCAAACCATCTGAAGGACGCAATCTCACCAACCAGTCCATGCCAACTCAACTTGATGGAAACGCCTTTCTCCGCAACATATCAATCCAAGCTGGATTCCCCAGCACGCTCTCATCTGGCTCGTCATCAACAAAACTCCGAATCTCGCCGAACCTCGAGGAACAGTAGCAGTCACCAGGGGCCTCTTCTCTCTTCAGCCACGGAAGACTTAAGTAGCATAAAACTTTATAGATGAAGCTAATCCAATTGTCAGAGAATAGATGGAATTACATATCTTCCAATTGATCGAAAAACTAAGAGAAATGATCAAACTGTTAAAATCCACTATCGCCAGCCTATCGCTCGCCTCACGATTATAGCCTCTCATTCAGATATTTTCGACGAAAATCCTCCAACATGGCGACAGTAAAATCAATTAATATTATAGCGTTGAACATTAATTTCCTGAGAACGAAAGCATCCGAGTTATCACTGTTAATTACGAACAAAATGTTCTTTTCAGAAACGTAATTAAATTCTAATGTTAAAAAATATAATTTCCCAAACTTCACATTTGTCAGAGAGAACAGATCACATAAGTTGGATGGCCATAGCCATTCACCCTCCAGTTAAGGACAATACTCTCCCACATATTATTGAATCCAATATGGAATATGTAGGAGTCGAAATTTTCGTCGACAGTATACTTACACTCTATTATAGTGTATTAAAAACCTTACCCCCCCCCCCATCCATCAATTACTATTCAAATTGAAATTCTGTCGCAAACACGCAACACAAAATGTTGACTATTACCTAGTATAAACCACATAGGTTAATTTAGGTATGAAGGCTGACGGCTGATGACCCAGTCTCATTACCATTATGTAAAATAAAGATGTAGATACTGTAGATATAATGTAAAAAGACTTAATAAACGTTTATAATGTTGAATGATCGAACGACCCAGTGGTAACGCACCGCGCTAGTCTGCCCCTAACAACCGACTTGTTCGGACGTTATTCTGCGGCAAGGAAACATCTACCTATTACTTCCTAATATATTCTCCATAAATACGAGAATTTTACACTTTCATAATCTTATTGAAAGTTTTACTTTCCTCATCTTTACAAGTGTTTATATTTATTGGTTATTACATAAAATAACTATATATATGCGCCTTGAGTTTTCTCGCATAATGAGAAGCAAATTTCGGACATCAGTTATTTGAAGGAGCAAGACTTCCAAAGATGTCAGATAATCCTGTATTGGGCAGAGGCAGAGGCACTCTCCCACGTATCTCTAATATATCATTCCCTTCCACTTCAACAAGGAAAATCATCGATCAGGAGCTGTTCAACTTATCTGACAAAAAAAGGCAAGTCAAGCCCCAATATTACTGCTCATAGACTCGAAAAAGAATTACTTGAGATGACAAAGTTATCTGGAAAGGGAGAGAGAAGAGCGTTAAACACGTCATCTTCCCACCCAAATATCTCCTTCAAAAATATAATTATTTAGGATAGAAATCCCCATACATCTTATACTCAATCGAACGATTTCGGGGATAATATTAACTCTTCAAAGAATACACCAACGTTTTCTCCGAAAGTACATCGAGCAACGAAGGTCACCAAACCCATAATATCAACAGGAACACCTGCAGACTTTCCAATTATCATTTCGGATAATACTGCCGAGAATTCAGAAGATAATATCCCCGAATTCAGCGAAGCAGAGGATTTATTTGCGAATATATCACAAAACGCTGAGACAACACAACAACAAAGTAAATCAGCCCAACAACCCCCGCCGATTCATACTAGAGGCCTGCCGTTGAAGGACCTTGCTGAGATACTGTCTACAGTGGATAATAAGGATAAGTTTTATCTTCGTCAACCTAGAGATTCAAAATATGTCACAATCTTTTCATCAAATCTCCAAATATTTAAAAATTTTAAAGAGATTTTATCTCAAAAAAATATCGAATTTTACTCTTATGCAACTAAAAATGAAAAGTATAAGGACATTGTTCTCAAAATCTGTTTGGAGACTTCACTGGGGAAGAAGTCCGTCAAGAAATCATTGATCTTAAAATGAAAAATATAGATATTATTAAAGTATCAAAAATCTTTTTGAACAGTCATCAAAAAGTCACTTGAGAGCCACTGAAAAAAAATCTTTATTTCAATGTAAAAATTGTCAAAGATTGGTCACTCCAGCGCTAATTGTTCTCTAGAATTTAGATGTGCTAAATGTTCTAAATCCCACAAACCTGGAGAATGTGAACACAAAGAATCTGTAGAAAGATCAGTACTCAAATGCGCTAATTGTAATCAATTGAGGCATCCTGCTAATTATAGAGGTTGTCCTTATTATAAAAGAGCTATGGAACTTATACAATCTAGTAGAGCCACTCAATCTCAATCTAAAATTAATAAAATTAAAAATATCTCTTCCAGAGTTATACCATCTATTTCATTTTCCGAAAAAGTAGTAGGATCAAAAAATCCTCGTGATAATGAATGGCCATTTTCTGGTATTTCAGAGGTCAACAAAATTCCTCCTAGAATTAAAAAAACTACAGTTAATAATAATACGCAAAATGAGGGAACCGGTTTGCACTCTCCTCCCCCTTGGGCTGCAAACATGACTTATTTAATAATTCAATCTGTGACTGACATAATTACTCCAATTTCTGAGCAAGTAGAAAAAAACACTAAAAATATTAAAATAATTTTTGATTATTTAAAAATTAACGAAGATGGAGGTGCATAACCCACACATAAATACAAATTCTTATAACAATTACTTAGAGTTAAATGAATTAAAAATCATCTCTATAAATCTTAATTCTTTAGTTCGTCCACAACGTAGATTCTTTTTACAAGACTTTATCGAAAAGAACAATATTGATGTTGCTTGCATTTCTGAAACTAAATTAAATAGTAATCACAAAATTAGTTTTGATAATTATAATTTGGTGAGAAATGATAGAAAAAATTCCAAATTTTCAGGAGGTACAGCAATATTAACGATTCTATCATCTACATCAAATTGTTCTTAGGTAATTACCTTCATACATTTCAATATTGCTTTTAGGAAAAAGCATCAAACTTTTCTTTTTATATGCTATATTATTAATAATTTTAATTATAATATACAATTTATAACTTTTCCCGATTTCTTCGGAGTTTTCGTTTTTCTTTTTTTTTTCTTCTCTTCTTAATTTGGATAAATACAGTTGCGCTTTTTTTCTTACATGAATCCATTGTAAAAGAAATGTCTTTACTTTTCCTTTCTTTTACTTTACTTTATTTTTTTAGGCTCACACAAACCCAAATAATGTTTTACTAAAAAGTAAAAAATGTACAATTATTATATAAAACCTAATTAATATTATTAATTTAATACGATAAGGTGTTAACATGAGAGTCCAACATGGCCAATATTAATATATTCTAACCTTTTGTCATAATTTTTTAAGAATAGCTTTTATATATGTTTCTATGTATATACAGTTGTAAAAATAATAAAAACTCATTTCATATAAAAAAGTAACGCACTGCACTGTAAATTAGGAATATGATGGATCGATTCTTGGCGGTAACAATCTTTTTTTCTTTTTTTATTAGTAACAATCACAGTGAAATAACTATGAGTATCAGTTCAGAAACACTTTCAAACCTAAATAACAAAAGAATTTAGCAAGAAAAAAACGCCTTTAGTTAGTTGAGGCCCTCATCAGCCTCTTCTTCGAGGACTCGCTCACGCCTTGACATCTATCCTGAAATGATGTTATCATTTCGAGGCTCAATGAGGCTTAATCCAGGAGTGAACTACAGCTCTGAGTGAGCATTTCCAAGCCCTCGCTCAGGGCTTGATGAGCCCTGTTCTCATCGTCACTTCTTACCTGGGTAATGGGATGATTTGTAAAAATGCAGGGTTTTCTAGTAAAGTTGATAGGTATTTATGGCCAAAATGGTTAAGGCGTAATATTCAAAGAATATTAAAACTGTAAAGTGAACTTATCCTATCTCTAAAAGGAGATACACCAAAATTAAGTTGTCGAGAAAGGGATTTCGGTAAGTCCATGCGTAAGATGTTTAAAATGAAGCTAAATTCGGTTGGCTTTCCACCAAAATTAATATCGGGAAATTCCGGCAACGATCGTGACCCATCGGTCAAAGGTCATCAATCAAACTTTTCACCATAAAATATCCCCCCCCCCCCTCCTTCGTCAGTATCAGTACAGCATCAACTATCACCGAGTATAGTCTTTTTCGTGAATCTCTATGCATGGATATCTATATCTCCGACAATCACCAAACTCACCTTGTAAATTCACCAATTAAAATCACCAATTAAACTCACCTAAGCTTAACTAATTAAATTAACATAATTAAACGTACATCAGCTAAATTATCCCTCGTAAACGATTCTATAGTTCGCATTAAGATTGACCACGCGTTTTAATAAATTTATAATCGTTGTGAGTGATAATCTTCGCGAGTTTATTTAATTTGCAAACTCAACCCAATTCCTGAACTCTCCCGGTCACCGTAAATCACCAGTGCCTCCACAAACATTATACTTTCCATGCCGATGTCACCATCAACTCAATGAAATCAAATGATGTACGAGGAGCGCGCGTTCCTTCTCGCAAAACTGGAACGTATACACGGAGAGAAAAATCTATGAATTTTTATATTGTGATTGCGATAAAAATTACTGTGCTGCCTTACAATCTAGGTTTAAACTGCAGGCCTGAGAAAAATTACTATGCCATGCAGTAACATTTCTTCATCGGCCGAGCCAAACTTCGTTATCGGCCAAATAAAAATTCATAGTCGTTGCAACAGTTACCATTGTTAAATTCAACTTCGGCAAGAATCGGAAACATTCGATGTTCATCGCTAACTAATCATATTGGGTTAAAAAATGTTTGGAGAAAATACTGTGTAGCACAGTAAAAATGAAAAGAGAGCACAATAAAAAATACCGATCTGGATAGGAATTTTTGAAGGATTACTATCAATTTTTCTTTCAAACTCAAACAAAAAATGATAGACCTTCAAATTTTATAGTGCTGTTTAGTAAATTTTATAGAGCCACACATGATTAATTACGGAATGTATAAGAAAATTTGACATATTGATAGTAATTTTTATTTGTGAATCAAAGAATTTCTGGTATTCTAGCATTTTGCACCACGATTGTAGTGCTCGGCACAGTAATTTTTCATGGACTTTTCTCTCCGTGTATGCACATGCGACCGCTTGCTGACATGAAAGAGTGCACGGCTTTCCATTCCCATTCAGACACGTTGCAGAGGACTGGTATCTCCACCCACCAATACGAATATTGGAATGTGTACTATTGATAGCTCATCAATTACAGGGAGAGATCCCTTAGAGCTGGGCTCAATGTGTAGGCAATGTGTTTCATTTGCAATGAGATTCTTAGGACCCGAACTATAAAGCCGTATGACGTCATCATAAATTTTGTTCTGTGTGTTCCTTTCGTGATATCCCCCTCCTCCTTTGATATCACCCGCAGTCCTAATAATAATGATGTTAGTATACGAAGAATAAAATTCTATTGGAATAAATGTCTCTTGGGCTTCAGTGGCATCTAGGGAATGAAAACTTAGAACTCTAAAAAAAAGGACGTCTTCGAATAAAGATAAAAATAAAATAATGAATATACTTTCGATTACTCCCGAAATAACTCAACTTGAATGCGAGAAAGGAGTGCCATCGAAATACGAAAAAGTGTGGACATCCCACTCAAAGTCGCTAATCATCACGCTTTTCAACATTACCGTGTTCTTACCTATCGTTTCATGTACTATTGCTTTTGTTTATTGGATTGTTCAGTTAGATTCCTTCATCTCAATAATGATACAAACAGGTTCAAAAGAAGAAAACAGAGCAGACGATTAAGCTGCTAATTCGTGCTTCTGTTGAAATTTAAGTACTCTCAGAGCGACAGAGTGCAGTCACAAGTCGATTAGAAGCTCTATGCTGGAAGTATCGTAAACTGCTCAGCAGAGAGCGTTGCTAACTTTACAATAGAACCGCAGTCAAGTTCGAATAAAATTCGTGGAACCGGCCGGATTCAGAGTAGTATTTTTGCACATCCAAGTATATGTACCACTCATTTCGCCGTTGGATGTAACTTACATTTTCTTTTACATCATGTAAGAGAATTATTGTTTTTTCGTCCTCTATTTCCGGGAGTTCACCGTTAGCTCACTATCATAGTAGCCAGTACCAGGATATACGCATAAAGAGTTCAAAACGTGAGTAAATATGCATATTACTTTCTAATCCATTTTGATTCCTCCCCTATGGTTATATGTAACACGTACCACACACATACAAGTTTACTTACTACTTGACACCTCCAGCGTAGACTCCAAACTTATTCAGTTCTAATGAACGTTTCACTATCTATGCATTTTACATAAGCAAAATGTATTCCCTTAAATTATCCATTGAAAACTTACCATTCGTACTGAGCCCTTTGATGAATCCGGGATATTTTGGGAGGAAAAATAGCAAGATGGAAACCAGCATAACAGGTGTCGAGTCTTTGATTTCCCTAGAAGAGAGTATAATAGAAATTCATTAAACTGCTAGTCTGATCAACTTGGCTGCTGAAAACATTGTAACCTTTAATTATTGAGGTGTCCATGAAAATATACTAGCAGGTGCGTGAAAGTGGGTCGAACTACATATCAAAATGTTTGCGTTCAGTTCAACCGAGAACATCAATAAAGCAATTAAAATCTAATGATTTTTGTGCGCCTAATGCCGATAATGTCAACCCTATCAATCGAACTCATCTAATTGCAAAAAAAAATATTGGCAAGTAGAGCGAAAATTGAACTAGAAACCTATACTGAAAAACCATGCTCTACTTTATATACATTTCTTTTTAGATATATTTCTCGTTTCTACATTCTACGGTCTACAGTCTATGGTTTTATAGGAGTCCCGATAAAACACACACACACACTCACACATGACCCGCTCAGCTGTTCTGTTCGCTTGCCTCAGATGACCGCTGGCCTCTCACCTTTGGC
Organism: Fopius arisanus; assembly: GCF_000806365.1. Lineage (NCBI taxonomy): Eukaryota > Metazoa > Arthropoda > Insecta > Hymenoptera > Braconidae > Fopius > Fopius arisanus. Next base: position 10,613 of record NW_011887797.1, on the reverse strand, counting down.
ACCTGAGGCACCACGTGAGCTCTACCATATCGACATAATTATGAATCTGGGTCCTTCAAAATTAGGCCACCTACCACCTTGTCGCCCGATTATCGTTCTAGTTAGCATACCGACCGTTCGAGAGTGTTTAAGCGCTTTTCGTAGAACTTCGCCTCTTCATATAATTATTAGAGCCGCTCATCAGCGGCTCTAATAATTATATAAAAAGGAGCTGAGCAAGAACAGCATAAAAGCCGGTAAATTGCAATATTAATTGCGAGAAGGACTACTAATGAGTACTAATGAGTAGTCCTTCTGGCAATTAATATTGCAATTTACCGACTTTTATGCTGTTCTTGCTCAGCTCCTCTTTGTGACATTTAACAATGTAATCAAGTGACTTGACTCATTAAATTAATTTTTTGTAACTATGCCACGCGAGTGATTTATTTCTTGATCCTTTCATACATCCTCCCGCAATCCGATTACATCTCGCCCATCGCATAAAAAATATCCCCAAGCCAGATCGCGCAACGAACAGAGAGAAACCATGGAAATCCTTAGTAGCGCAACCGGCTGGTAATGCGGAGAATCTGCTACGTTCATCAATCAGATTGACTCGGTGGACACAGTAGTTCTCTACGTCCGTGCCTTACGTCGGCAGTTTCCATGTAGAATGTGTAACTAAACGGACACCCGTCCAAGTACTAACCCAACTAAACGTTGCTTAGCTTGGACGACCGCTGGAGTCAATGAGGACTGATGTAAGGAGAGGCTCAGTTCTGGGGGTTTGACTGACCACGGTGGCATCGTAGTACCTCACCGCATAAGAGGGTGGGCGTCACGCGCGATGCTGGGGTGTATACCCGTCAGTCGACCAGCTAACTCCTCAGTAGCAATCCTTCTGTTACAGGGACCAGTTGAAGGGTGGGATATCGTCCATTGCGCCACCAAAATGTTTTTTTCTTTTTTCTGTTTTGTTAAACTAATTAGGTAACAAAATAAGCAGAAAGGGACTAAAAAAATGCCTTCTCTAAAAATAAGGTGAATGGGAAGAAGCCTAACAGGAACCTTTAAACTTTTGATGAGAGAATAAATTAATGGAGGGTATGACTTCCCCAAGGGTTAATCATTAGGAATTAATATATAAGGCAGATTGGATTGATCATTTTTAAATAGGCGTCCTGACTGATAGGCAGCGTGCTGCGCTGACACGCGGATCGCCTGGATTCGATCCTACCCGCAATTCATTTTTTCTTTCAATTACCAATAATAATTTTTTTTTGTAAATGGCTAGTCATCATTCGAAATGTCTTAAAACTATTTTATGAGACTCTCATTCAATCGATGATTAGCCATTTATTCTCGAGTAGAGTTTAGAGATAGGTTTTGTTGATTTAATATAAATGTTTATCAACTTTACAAGGGGGGAGGGGAGTAACATATGTTCTGTAAACTCTAAACTTTCGGAAGTAGTTTTTTTTATTCTTCCATCATGTGCATCGAGAATAGGATGGTATAATTTACTTGAGAATTATATAATTATAATTTACTCGGTAGGTAAATTAATTGAAGACTGTGTTTACATGTTGTTAGCATTAATTTATGGAATTTTACATACAGCAGTTACATGTGTCAGATGATTTTGTTGATCAGTAATCGTCAAAGTTATTCCCATATTTACAACACTTTGTTGTTTTACCTATTTTTTCGCTTCTTATTAATTTTTTAAAGTCATGCAACTTTTATTACTAACATGCCACTCAAATTACTGACAAGTAATCGTTGTCTAACTTTGTAAATTTAGATCTAACTTCGAATTATTCTACCCAAACCTAAACAGGTTCCTCTTGGTCAAGTTCTTCGATCGGGGTCCGGAGGTTTGTCGTAGAGGTCTCTGATTTTCTATAGAGGATCTCGGGGCGAAGGTGGGGGATTGGCAGAGTCTTTGGGCAGGTTGCATAATCATATGATTTACCCACAAACTCATAGATACGTCTCTTGTTCCCCCTGAGATGACGCCTGGCGGTGGCCCTCACACGAGAGTCACCTTGACAGACATTCCTGGGATACTCGAGCTGCAGCCAGAAATGACTGAGGATCTAGAATTCTGAAAATAGTCTGCGTCACCTCGACTGGCAAATTCGCTAACAATAAAGGAAAAGGCGCATGGGCTTTCTAAAAAATCCCATGTTGCTACTATTAGAAGAAGTTGCAGAATGACAGATCTCTCCTGTCGAGATGAGGCCCTTTATACAGTTCCCACCTCCTCCATTTTACCTCAACCACTGACACCCCCACCTTTCACGATCGATCAATCACCGATCAATATCCTGTGACCTTGGCCGGAGAATTAATATAAAATAACTCCTAATCCGGGCACGATAAATCCGGAAAATAACTTAAGGGGGGGGGAGTGTTCTTTAATTAATCAACTTGAGGGAGGCCCTGTAATTAAGAAACTCGGTTACAGAGTAATAACATAAGAAAATGAAAAAAATGTGAGGCCTTTTAGAAAAACAACTAGGGAAGGGGTAGGCCAGCCAACTTGCGGCACACGCTCAAAGTTATATAACAAAAAAAAAGAGAAAGGGGAGACCATTGGTGTGAGTACCCACTCACACCAATGGCGGTTTTTCACAATCCTTCAGGTGCAATCCTGTACGCGAAATCCTCCGCACAAAACAATCGTCCACGAGAAACCCTCCACACAGATCAATCCTCCTGGGTTCACCCGATTCCTCTACAACAATCCTCCCAACGCTTCGTACAATTTTCCTATCTTCCCAAATCACTCTTCTAACCAAAATAATCTCTTCACAGTGGCAGCTTAATAACGAGTGATGGCTGCTTTGCACTCGCTGTTCTTCTGCCCCGATTATCACCGATAATCAATCGGGGATACTCGTCATTGAGTGTCCTCTTCCTAATTGTTTATCCGGAGGGGGGCTCAGTCAAGGATGTCTCCGTCTTCCGGGGTCACGTGGTGTGTTATGTCGTGAGGGGAGGGGGGTTCTCTAATCATCCGTTGTTTCTTCTTCTGCGAGGAGTGTGTTGGCAAGGGGAACAGGTGGGGGGGGGGGGTGCTTTTCCCCCGGCATTGGTTTCTTCTTCTAGTGAATACAGTAGTGTGGGGAGCGCGGGGCGGGGGGTAGGAATATTCTGGGAGTGGGAAGCCAACGGTGGCAGTTTTTATAACCTCGTCATAACCCATACCCCGATGTAGAGGATAGAATCCACAGAAATTGGGGCGTTAGACCTGAGATGAGTCTCTTTATATGCGTCCTCCCACCCTTCCACCTACCCCCACCGGTTATCTCCACTTCCTCACAGCATGGACCAACCAGCGCTTCTCTTTATTAAATTCTTTATTAAATCCTTTAATAAATCCTCTGTAAATAACTTCCACCTCATTTTTCATTCTGTTTCTTTCTGATTCAAGGTATTGGCGAGGCCGATCCGTCTGGCTCAGAAACTCATCCGCGGTGGTTTATTCAATGAATTTTTGCCCAGCACCGAACCGCGACTACGAAGAACACCACACATCACTGTTCCGACACGTATCCCAGAGTGAAGATCGCCGGCGCCAGTGTCTCGTACCAAATAATTTTACAAGCTACTCTTTTCTATTTTTTCAACCGCAACCAGCAGGGGATTATAGATAGACCGAGAAAAAATAGAGATTTGAGGCCCTATCCACGAAGGAAACGCCTTAGGGTTCTCGCGTTTTTCGTCCACAGGTCGAGCCTCTGGTGCAGCTTGAATTTTTCCCCCTCTTTACCCCTCTTTGTACATTGTGAATCGTTGCTGCATGCGGTATGAAATGGTCCTACCCGGTCATTCCAACTGGCCAAACTCGTTTTTCGCGGTCGTTTCTGATAGAGTTAGTTTTCTGATAGAGTACAGACTGATAGAGTTAGTTTTCTTATAGAGTAGAATTTGATAGATTTCTACTTTATCTCGCTCAAAATTCCACTTTTTTCACTCTATATGCAGTAACTGCTATTACCCATTACATACTCCGCAGGTGCATCGTAACACTTGGAAAATAATGTATCAGTGGATCTCAACCGACCTTCATAACAGTTCACTGTTTTTGACAGAAAAATTTGTCTAGAATAATTTCTGTCTTTCCACTTTTGGACGATCGGATAAGTAGATAGACTATAGCGGTTCTGGACATAGGGATCTGCGGGCGGGTGAGGTTGCGGGGGGGGG
>NW_011887797.1:3006-4351 GCF_000806365.1 Fopius arisanus | reverse complement strand
AGATGTTCCACACTCACTTCCTTCAGCCACAGGTCCTTGCATAAATATATATAAATCGTTGCTTTTCACCAGAATTGTGCGAACTCGAACGAGTGTGAGATGGACTGCAGTGATACCGTCAAATTGTAGAATAGCTTGGCTTATATGGGTAATCAATGTAAGCACAGGTAGTCGCATGAACCATTCCAGAGGTATCAGAACATTTTCCAAAAGGCGTCGATACAATGTGCTCATGTCTCCTGCTGCTGCAGCAGCCTCAAATGATGAATAATACTCGTCCCGCATCTCAAATTGAATATCACCGGACATTTTGAAAGAATTTTATTTTTTAATAAACTTCAACTTGACTATTCAAGGAGAATGATATCTTATATGGCCGGTATTCGAGAATCAACTGATGAGATTTCACAAAGATGTTTATATGTGAACTGAAATGTTGATCTTATAGGGAGGTGGTGGAGGAGGATGGGGCTATGAGCTTAAACGAAATTATACACACACACATACACACACAAATACATCCATACGTGATTTTTATTCAATAATAATATACTGTGAATTCGAGTGTATTAGCAGCGATGATAGAGACACAGAGGGCATTTAGCTATTGGTGGGGGGATTGGATTGAGTGATGAGGCCGATATGGAAGACCAATGCGTGCGGCAATAACGTAGCTTGGCGATGTCTGGATCCCTCTTCATCATCTCTAGCAACTTGTCCCAAGCCACATCCACGGTGTCCTTGGCAATGGTTTTGATGAAATGCTTCGGTAGGAATGCAATTTCCTGAGCGGTCAGTGCATTCAAATGCTGAGTTTCGCAATATTTCTTCAAGGATTTCTCGAGAGACCCTGCATTGTACTTGGTGAACCATTTTTTCAGACGTTGCACATGTTCAAGGGGGCAATGGTACTGGGTAGAACTACCATCAAAAAGACTGTGATGGTAGACGCACTTGACAACACCCTCACCTTCCAGGGGCTCCATATCAGGGCTACCAAAGTCATTGAAATCTTCAATTGTCACTTCATTCTTGAGAATTTGCTGTAGCCAGTTTTTCTTCTCTGCGCCTTGGACGTAAATGTGTGAAACATTTTTCACAATATTATTCACATATTCACTTAATGTCTCGTATTTGATATCTCCAGGAGTGTTCCAATGTAGCCCATGGTAGTGACGTGACAACCACTGATTCACTACTTTGTACTTGGGAAGCAATTCATCCCATTCATGCGGTGGATCCACTAAAACTGCCACATGCACGAAATTTCCATCACCATCAAGTTCTAGCGCGGAAATTGCAAATTCTTTTACAACAAATTCGTTGCCAAAATTTTTGAAACCTT
>NW_011887797.1:0-1336 GCF_000806365.1 Fopius arisanus | reverse complement strand
TCGACCAATGGGATCATTTAAACATCCCAAGCGATTGTCAACCAATATTAAAATCTATCCAGAGGTAAATTAATAACAAAATTTTACCATCTTATCAATCCACCAACTCAATTATTAATTTCTTTCATTTTTTGTCTGTTTCAGTTGTAATTATTTTGAAAAAGTATCTTCCACCATCTCACAATTAAACAATGAAAAATTTTATTATTTGCGTTCCATTATTTTTATTAATTTCAAAAATTTAAATGTTCAACTAAAAAATTGGAAAATGCCATTGTAATAATCTCTGCTTTGAAAACTCTCTAATATTATTTCGTAAAAATATCTATGCATATATATGTATTGAATAAAGAATATTTTCTCCACTTGAAATCTCTGTCAATGCTTCATTCTTAACCATCCACCAGATGTAAACATTTAGAGTTTACACGCCAGACACCTAGAGTGAGACAGGCAACTTCTGGCGGCCTCGACGCTTGAGCGACAGAGAGAGATAGCGAAAGAGTGGGGATCATGTGGCGACTGACCCAACGTTGTCTTGACGCCTCACTTCGTCAGTACATCTCACGAAATCACAGCAACAAGTAAGTGTCTCGTGTGGGGTGGAAAGATTTTGAAAACCTTTTATTGTGATTTTAATAGTGTGTTTAATGAATAATCAATGTTGTATTTTATAGTGAAATTAGAAGTGTACATTTTCCCGGACCCGGAAATGAGGGCTGAGTCGGAGGAGGACGACGGGCGGATGGAGGAGTGGTGGTTGGGGGAGTTGGAGAAGGCTGGGGAGAAGATCCCCAGATACTACTCCATCATCAACCGGTTGGCGGTCCCAATGGACTTGGTTGCTAAATTCATGGCATATATAGGAGAGCATTTTTATGCTAATCAGGTAAATTATCTGTTGAAATTAGTTATCATTTGTTCTCATTTTTTTTTTCCAACGAATGTGTGATTTTTGATTATAGGAAGCCCAGCTTCATCAGGACATGAGGCGATTCTTCAATTTTTTGAGGATAATCCAAAGGGAGGATGAGGCACTCGAGATGTTGCCTCACGCGCAGAGCATCGCAGCGGCGGCTGTGATGATTCTGGATGCCCAGGGTCATTATAATACATAAAGTAAGAACCCATTATGTTTTTCTTACCATTATCCATCTTCATATATTAAAATTTCTAAAAAACCGTTTGGTATGTTTCAGATGCATCATCTCCCAGGATAACCTTTTTTAATTTTATTACATCAACTTTTGTAACTAGAATAAGATTATATCATTTGTACTTAGAATAAGTTTTTCTTTACCATTCTATATAGTTTGTAATTAGAATAATAAGTTTT